>NC_141883.1:18979624-19282654 GCF_030686135.1 Camelina sativa
TGGTGATACCTACAGTTATGATCAGCTGCACCACAAATCCCACAATGCATGCTTATTTTCTTTTGTTTTGGTTGCTTATTGGTAGGTGACTCATGAACACCTTTCTTCCTCTTCTTGTCTACATTTTCATCATCCGGCCTTGGTGGTGGGTACACAGTTTCTCCTCCAGTGCAAGGCCAATACCGTGAACCCCTTTGTGGAACATTCCCATCCGTATAATTCTCCCTCCACTTAAAAGTTTGGAACCATTCACAAACGTAGTCTTCAGCTTCCAATGTCTTCTTGAGTATCAGTCCATAAGCATGTTCGCAAGGGATTCCACATATCTGAAACTTCATGCAGGTACAAGTTCTTTCATTCAAACAGACTCTATGTTTGTCATATCCCAGGTAAACTTCATAAGCTCCATTTGTGCTGGGATATACAAAGCACAGAGAAGCTGCCTTATGCTCTTCAGCCAAGAAACGTTTCACATATGGAGTGCATATCCCTGACAAATACATGAAAACATATTAAACTGTTAAATTCAGTACATATAAATGAAATATAAAAGAAGTGTAGTGTTACTAACCTTCGTGTGAATGAGATAGTGCAGACCGTTTAGCAATCCGAACCATGGCAAGCCTTCATACAACTTCCAACATGGCCACAACTGGTTTCTCTCTTGCCTTGTTGATTGTATTATTGAAGGACTCCACAGAGTTGTTTTCAACATCCTCACAGTAGCTGCCAATCTTGTGGAACGCCCTACACCAAGTCTTTGGTTTAGTCTTCATAACATCTTCATATAATTTACTATCGTATGCATGGATCCTCTCCAAGCTCTCTTCGTAATCTTTACTATTGTAGCACCAAGCCAGATCCCAGAGGAGTTTCTTCAGCCAGTTCTTATTCGGATGATTCTTCTTTAGGTTACCATAAATGTGCCTAACACATTTTCGATGCTCTATCTTTGGTAACTCCAACTCAACAGCCTTAATCAACCCCTGAAACAAAGAAAACATGATTAGAAACTGATCCACTCTTTATCAAAACATAAAACATATCCAATCACACATACCTTTTGTCGATCAGACACCATAATGTAACCATCCCCATCACCTAACTCCAAGTCAATCTTCAGCCTATTCACAAACCATGACCAATTATCTGTGTTCTCAACTTGAACAACACACCAAGCTGTTGAGTAAATAGCATTGTCAGCATCTCTTCCTAAAGCAACCAGCAACTGTCCCTTGATCTTTTCTTTCTAGAAACAACCATCAACTCCTATCAGTGGTCTGCATAATTTTTTCCATGTTCTTTTAAGAACATCAAAGCAGACATAGAATCGCTTAAACACATCCTGTCCAGCATCGTTCTTCACCGTATCAATCTCTACAACAGAACCTTGATTTGCTTCCAATTTCTCAGCCCCATAGTCTCTGAGCCGTTCAAATAGAGTGTCATATTCAAGCTCTATCCATCCCAAAGCCTTTCTCCTAGCAGCTTGACATTGACCCCTAGTAACTGATATCTTCCACTTCTCCATTATAGTCTGCTCCATCTTCAAAGGCATGTAATATTCTGGTTCTTCTCTTATCTTATCAAGAAACAACCTAGCTATGACTGGGGCCTTAAACATATCACACTCTCCATTAGGTACACAAATATGTTTGTTCGTGTAGAGGGTAATCATCCACATTGAGTCATTGTGAAGAGATGCGGCATACACTTTCCACATACATTTCCCCTTAGCACTAATACACTTAAAACCGATTCTATCCCTATCGTACCTATATTGCTTCAGGTTACACCCGCTTACCAGTGCGTAGTCGAGAACACACTCCTTAAAAACGATTCCATTGTAGAAGCTTTGCCCTTTGTACATTGAACCATCACCACGAACGATTCCACACCCCCTTCTCACAGCACCACTATGAACACGTTCCTCAGCCTCATCGTCACTTTATGGGTACACGTTATGGCGAATCGATTCCTCTGCATCCGTAAAATCTGTTGCCAACTTGTCAATATGAAATTCATCCCGATCCTCAGCTTCTGCGTCGAAATCTACTGCAATAGGCGGATTAGTAACGGGAATTAACGCCATCGCAAGCGCCAAGAGAGAAGAAACGAGAAGAAGAAATCACAAAAAAATCTTAGGGTTTGTCGAGAGAGAAAGGGGAAAAATCGATTTGGGGATTTTTTTATTTTTAGGTTAAGTTAGGTTTAGTTATGTAATCGGGTTGTAATCCGGTTTAATAGGGTTTACTTTGGTTAATAAAGTTCGTTGCTGGTTAATCAAAACAATAAACCGTTAAAACCAAGACGGTGGGAAATTAGATGAGAAGTTTAAGTTCGATGGGGAAATAGGCGGAGAAGTATGGATTCATGAGTAAATAGGCGGAAGATATAAGTCCGAAGGAGAACTGGTAAGAAGTAAAAGATCGATGGGGAACTGGCACGATACGATAGTTTCGAGGGAGAAATAGTACGTCGGTCCCTCGTGGAGGAAGCGGAAGCACCCTATAAAACACGCCACATGTCAATTTGTTTTGATGAATAAATAGAAAAGAAATTTTTTTTATTGACCATTTATCCTCTTTCCTTTCTCTCTCTCTTTTCTCTCTTGCGACGAAATTGCCTCCGGCGATTTTGCGAAACCCTAACTTTGAATTACCATAAATCTGTTGAAATCAATCAAATCAATATCAATTTCTCTTTTTTTTTACTTCTCTATAATTTCATTAAGGAAGAACTAAAAGCGGATGAAGACATCAGAGTCTCGATATGCTTACACAGGAAAAGAGTATGCAATGCAAGCAAAAAGACGAGTGGTAATCTTAAGAGGAAAGATAAGGTTGAAACGTATGCGTACTAGCCACTTGATCGCAAGATGATGAGCCGTAGACCAGAGCAGCGGGCAGTTGCAGCCAGAGGTATGTCAAGTGTGGTGAAGATGGCAAAGAGAATGGAAGGCAAGATGTCACACCGGTTACTTAACGTTTGCAAGACTCCAATGTCTAGCTTAGTCCAAATTGTCCAACTAAATTACCAATGGATATTTAATCTAAGTTATCATGTATTAAATATTTCATGATTTTATCTGATTTCATTTTATTTATTAAAAATATACTTCTGTGTATTTGATTCATATAATAGTTTCAACAAAATGAAGAAGTTGAAAATTTTGAAATATTAAAAATAAAAATAGAAATAGTAGTTTCTACGGGAAAACGAACTATTTCTCCCCGATATCTATCATATCTAGCCAGATAGAACCCGAACTTTGACCTCGATCTATATATCCATCAAAAAAACGTTCTACACCTATTTCTCCCCAAAATAAAAGTTTTATATTTAAATCTCTCCAAATCTCGGTTACATCAGTTTACACTTCAAAACCCGAATTAAACCAAATATTAAACCACTAAGAGTTGATTCTGAATTAAAATCCGACCAATCATTAATTGATCAGATATTTCTTCTTGGCCCGATTCTTCCATCAACCAATGATATTGATAAATTTGATTTTCAATTTCAATTACAAAAGGATTTTCATTACAAAAACTGATTGGATAAATTCATTGTAATTAAATCGATTGTAATTAACCATAATTGTTAGAGTAGGAAGATTGATGATAAAGATGAGTGGAAGTGATAGCCGAGAGTCGCGTCGCAAGAGCTGACGGAGATGGTGGAGAGGAAGGAACAGAGCCATGGATTATTGCGACGGCGCTGTTTGGTGGACTACCCAGAACGCCTTCACCTTCTCCGACCACCACCGCCTTCACCTTCTCGACATGTCTCTCTCCCGTGAAGACTCGCTTTTCCTCGACTCCTCTTTCTCTCCTCAACCGTCTCCACTCTCCACCTCGCTGAGTCCACTCGGTTGGAACAGCTCTTCACTTACCAGATCTCAAATCCATGGAGCGACGACGATGAAGCTGTGTCCATCTCTCTCCCCTCCTCCTCCTCCTCTTCACTCGTCTTCTTCTTCAACAACCTATGGATCCCCAACAACGCCTTCATCCCACACCAACGACGGTGGTGTCAACAAAATTATGAAGACTTCAAATTCATATACGATTATAGTAGTGTCGTGGACATGGAATATGCTCTCCTTCATTTTTTCCATTAAAAAAAATTGTTTTTATTGTAAGAACAAAGAATTTGCTCTAGGTGCCAATAGAGTGTTTTGGTTTTGTTTTCATCGATCAGGTGTTTTGGTTTTAGGTTCCAATCGGGTTCTAATCTAATATAAATATGGTTTTCTTTGGTTTTAATTGGTTTTATTTGTCTAGTAATTAGTTAAGTGAACAATAAACCGATGAAACCCAAATTTATGGGGTAATAGAACTCAAACTATCAATTCGAGGAGGTTTAAATATAAAACTTTTATTTTGGGGAGAAATAGGTGTAGAACGTTTGTTTGATGGATATATAGATCGAGGTTAAAGTTTGGGTTCTATCTGACTAGGTATGATAGTTATATCTATACTGGACAGTGCTCTATGAGTTACTCTTCATTTTATGGCCCAAAAAAAAATAAAAAATCCATAAAATAATCCAATAATTTGAGAATCGTTACTTCAGGAAAGAGCTGAAGCAACCCTATAAACCCATAAGCAACGCATACGTGTCATGTTTATATTGGTTGTAGGATAAAAAAATATATATATATTTTTTTTTCTTTCCCGACCCTTTCTCTCTTTTCTCTCTCGATGGATTCGCCGATTCACCTCAAGTCCGGAAAAATCGTCGGCGGATATTGCTTCTGATGGCCTAGAGGTCCACCGGCTAGCGATTAGGTTCGAATTCCACTTGAATTCCACTTTGATTAGTCTTTGTATCTGCTCAATTTCCTCTGATGTTTGGATGATAGATGAGTCTTAATGTTTCGTAAAATTCATGTTACTACTACTGTGATTTTTGATTGATTTACGATATTTGCCAATTATGGTGTGTAATAGAATCTATGGATGATGTTCTGGTTTATAAAATGACAGGGAATGCCGCTGGTGTTTGTATAATGAGCAAGGCATGTAAAGATGAACAAGAACCTTCACTGATCTGTAATCTTCACCAGGTGTTTGTTTTTATTCCTTACTCACAATTTAAATTCGTAGCTTTGGATGTTAGTCTGAATTGAAGGTTTGATGTTAGTCTGAACTGAAGGTTGTTCTGTTCTTCTTGACTATTTAGTTCTTCTGAAGAGGATTTTGAAACTTTGTTACGTGGTTTTCCTAATCCGTTCTTGTGTTACTGTGCTATGTTCCAAACTTCTGAGCATGCCTGATTTTTCTTCCAAGTAGAAAACGTTCTATATGTTTATTTGCTCTTCAGGAAAGCATATGAATATGGCATTATTATACAGGTAAAACTGTTTGGCCAAACGTTTCTTCTTGCTCCTGTCTTAAAAAAATGTGTTGGCTGCTATTTTTTGGAAATCAAATTCAATCAACCTCTTCGTTTTTGCAGTGCAGATCAGTTAGTATCCATGAGATTTCTTGTTTGCTACTGTCGGGGAACTATATATTGCCATTGCGTTAGTCGACCAGGACTAGCTAAGGTTGGTATCTCTTTTTCCTCATATATTCCCTATAGTTAGATCCATTCATCGACAAAGTTTGGATGTGTGCACTAACATATCTGGGCATTTTTGCTAGAATATTATACTCCCTTGATTAAGTGTTTATGTGCCTTTCTTGTTTCAAGTGTTTGTGCAAGAAGTATGATAAATTAATTGCATAGTGTTCATGCTAGTTTTTGACTGTTGCAGCAAGTCTTGGTTGGAGGAAATGATTGTCGCTGGTCTTCACACTAGCAATTCCTGCTACACTGGTGAGAATTCAAAAACTAGCATGACTTTGAGACTGCAGAAAACTCTTTGATCCAAACTAGCAGAAAACTGCAGAAAACTGCAGAGAACTGCAGAGAACTCTTTGATCCAAAAATAGACCTTCTAAGTGGTGATGACTTTGAGACTGCAGAAAACTTGCATTTGCAGCTCGTTACTTCTCAAGAAGTAAGTTTTATCTCTCCAGCTCGTCACATACAGTTTTGATTTTAATAGTTTTTGTCTTGTGATTTTTTTTGTTTTTTTCTGGCCATTCTCACAGATGAAGAATTATCAGCTGATGGGGTTAGTGATGGCCATGGACGCAAACAAGATTCTTAAATTCAGACAGCTGTTGAACTCTCTCATTGATTAACAATGATGAACATCTTCTTCTTCTTCATTAAAGATTCAGTTGTATCGATTCCCGCTAGTTATGATTCGGTTAACATTGTACTGTGTGTATTTCCTGCAAAATTGTGAGGCTCTGTTTTGTGGGAAACAGTGTCTCTGTTTTCTTTTTGGTTGTTTTATTTTTGGTGTGGAGTATAGTTTGTCATTGTGGATATAGACCAATACAAGCTACAATAATATTGATTTCAATGATTTGATTAGGATTTTCAATTTGTGAAACATGAAATATGTTGCAACCCAACAATAAAACTTATTTCGAATTTTGTAAAATATGTTTAATATTTCGAATCTTGTAAAATTTTATTGTTTTCTATTTTATGTAATAGAAATAATTTAAATAATTGTTTTCTCATTTTAAATTATTAAATTTTGATAATAAATAAACAATAAATTAAAAAATTATTATTTAAATGATCGAGCAACCTTTTTAGGTTCTCTATTGGAAGGATGATTTTATTTAAATATTAAATGAGTTGCTTTAATTAGTTTAATATTAATTATATAATTAGTTTATATTTGAGCAACTTAAAAGAGTGGAGATGGTTTTATAATCCATAGTGGAGACCATTGATAATCCGACTCTGGTTTGTACACAAAGTATCAATTATCAATGGTTCATTCCCACGACATTTCAATTCCTCTAAACCAGTATAAGAACCATATGAAAATCAAATCAGACAATCAATTATTATTATCCGTACTGGTTAATTCAATCATGCCAACATTAGAAGGCGGTTTCATTTAATTACTGAGTTTTTTTTAACAAAGAGCAAAAAAAGTCAAACTAAATTAGGATGAAATAAAGGAACCTCTAGAAGAATTTTCAACTTATTAAAAAGGCTGTATGCAACTTGGTCCAATTTTGCCTACTCTATTGAAGAAAAAAGAAGCAAATAATGTTATTTTTATATGTCACATAAATTCTCTTTCAACCAAAGTTCAATAAATTAATTACTATATGGACCAATTAATTAATTCTTCGATCTGATTTAGGTGAAAAAAAAAACTAAAGTAACATTTAAAAGTAAAACCAAAAAGAAATCGTAACCAAAATTGACTATAGACAAGACAAGCGCTTTTCCCGACTAGCCGTTTAACAGACGTTAATCTCACCAAGCTCCAATGCTCCGGTTCGTACTGATGCCGAAGCTAATTCCATACCTATACAATTTTTTTATTATTATAGATATTTTTATTAAAAAAACGCGCTCCCAAAAACATTTAATAATGTTTATCTGATTACATTCATTCAGACCGAACACGGAGAGACAAAAACAAACACAAATTGTAAGAGTTTTCTCGCTTTTGAGCTTAAATAAAAGGTTCCAGATTTCGTAAAAAATTACCATTTTTTCCCTTCGAATTCAAGAATAATTTCAAGGTAATGTTAATTTCCATAGATTATTATTACTCTTCTATGGTTAAAATTGATTCAATTTTGAAGTTACATCTGTAGAATATTAGGGTTTGATCCTGGAGATCAAATCGAATTTGTCTATGTTCTTTGTTTGTTTATTGCATTTGGGGCTATTTTTTCGATTATGGTTTGTTTTTTTCCTGTGAGATTTTATCAAATGTTCCTCAATTTAATGTAATTTGAGCTTCTTGGTTACAGATATCAATTTGGTGCTAAGTTTGTAAACATGGCTGATCATTTGAGTTTATGTACCGATCGTCTCATTACTTCTGAGATGAAGAAAGATTCTGAGTCTTCAGATTCTTCTGGAGAATGCTCTTCAAAGCCTCAAGGAACGGATTTGGCTTCTTCTTCTTCATCTGTGGATGAAGCTGATGAAGAAGAACCACTTCTCCTCCAATCTGTTGAGTGCCGTATTTGCCAGGAGGAAGATACCACTAAGAACCTTAAGGCTCCTTGTGCTTGTAATGGTAGTTTGAAGGTAATATATTGTGTGATCTCATTTGTTGTTTGTTTTTGATGGTATTATTGGTTTGAGAGTTTTTCTTATTGAGTTTTTTGATTTTACGGCAGTATGCTCATCGCAAGTGTGTTCAGCGTTGGTGTAATGAGAAAGGCGACATAACCTGTGAGATATGCCACCAGGTAAACTCATCAGTTTCTCAGATTCTGATGCTAAATGTTGTATATTTATGTCAATTTACCTATCTAAAGTTCATAGCATTGTGAGGATAATTAGATTTAACTTGTTCATCTTGTTATCGCTGCTCAATTGTTTAGCTATCTAACTGCTATTAACTACAAGAGGAATGTCGATTACAACTTATAAAACGTTCTTTGTTTTATCCCTGATGATGATCAGCCTTATCAACCTGGATATACAGCACCTCCGCCTCCTCCTCCTGATGAAACGATCATTCACATCGGGTAAATTTTCTAAAAATCTTATGTTTCTCGGTTTACTGACTTAAACAGCAAACTGATATTCCAGTAGTAAAATAGTTTGTCCTAAACAAAGAGAATTATGACTTGTTGAATTGTTATACAAAGTGGATTATATGTAACCATTTATTACAAATCAATATCTTCTAAGAACCCATCAGTATACTAAAGTCATGAACTGTCTTTCGCATCTATTTGCTAAGTCTAATATACATTCAATTATATCTTGCTTTGACATGGTATGAATCTGGTATGGTACAGAGAATTCAAGATGCACTCTCATCTTTAAGATATCGATAACTAACATTATCTATGCATTTAAGTGTAAACTTTTGAAAAGTTTTCATATCCATGTACATTTCCTTTCCCCCATTGTAACTCTCTTTTTATTTATTTTTTGTAATCATCTCTTTTATGCTGGAGCCTCATTGTTCTTGCCTGCAGTGATGATTGGGAGAACGGAGTGCCATTGGACTTGACCGACCCGCGCATTCTGGCAATGGCTGCAGCAGAACGCCATTTCTTGGAAGCTGACTATGACGAGTATTCTGAGTCTAACTCAAGCGGAGCTGCCTTTTGTCGCTCTGCTGCTCTCATCGTAAGCTTGCAGTTTTCTTTCAATAATCTTGTCGAGAATATGATTTCTTACCATGTGAACTGAATGTTCTTTTTTTTTTCATTCCAACTGTAACTCAATACTTCTGTGATGGCAGCTCATGGCACTTTTACTGTTACGAGATGCGCTAAATCTCACTACTAACTCAGAAGACGAGGACGACCCAACTGCCTTCTTCTCTGTATGCACATCTTTCCCTACGTCTTTATACCATCTCTGTATACACTTCTATTAGTTTCTTGATGATTTTTATTGATTCGTTCTTTGCTTTTTACTCTCTGGTTTCAATAGCTTTTCCTTCTTCGTGCTGCTGGCTTCCTCCTCCCATGTTACATCATGGCATGGGCCATCGGTATACTACAACGACGTAGACAAAGACAGGTGTGTACACGAAAAAAAACTCTCTGTATCAAACCCTGTTAAATTGTAAAAATGCTCAATCTAACATATAAGACAATGTACCATTTTTGTTTCTATGAAATCAGGAAGCAGCAGCTCTAGCTGCCGCAGAAGTTGCTTTCATGATACACGGTGGTGGTCCTCAACGCAGGGGACTGCACTTTGCTGTAGCGCCGGAGCCACCAATATCCAACGTCCCAACACCTGTCTGAACTTTCCTGGTAATGATTCTCCGGTAAGGCTATTATAGTTTGTAGTATATCCTTCTATCTTATATCCTTCCTTGAACTTGGTTGTAAGAACTTCCAAACCTTCTATGCTTTTACACATGTTATTATCTTCATCGTATGTTTATGTTATTTGAATCTGTTAAATGTATACTTTGGCTCTCAAATGTTTTGAGACAGAGAGCTTTCACGGCACTATGTATAGTCTTATTATATATTATGATTTTTATAATTTTAAATCATCTTTCGTTACTTCTTCGATATGTTTTTGGTCAATTAAGTGATATGACTTAAGAGAGAACTCGGCTAATCCCACGTGCATTCTTTGCCAATCTTGAGGCAAGCTTCATGCATAGCAGTGCTTAGCATTTCCATTAAGCTCTCCTAAGTAACACAGTACTCGTATTTTCTTGTAAAAGACCAGCACATGGATCAAGACACTACAGTGACAATGCAGACAAATCGAAGAGCCATAGCGATACCTTCTTTAACATCCATGAATTGTCGTTGCTTTAACTCTTTCCATAAAATCTTCCCCAAGGCGCTCTCCTATGTCTCATTTCAGATCATAACATCCCCGAGACATTGATTATTATGATACATCAACTTCTATGTATTTAAAAGTTAAGCAGTCAAGATAAGTTGAGAGTATCATGCAATGTCGGACTCGGATTCATGATACTCTAAAGCGTTCCAACTGAGATGTGGGTGGAATCGTGAGCTCTCTTCTTCTCACCCTATATATGTTGCAACTGAGAGAATAAAAATGGTTAAAGTAAGCTTCTTACTAAGCAAAAACTTGTAATACTTGCATTGTGTTCTTGCCAATGATTACAATATACTTTATTTTAAAGTATAGTTTATAATAAAATATTTAAAATCTAAATGGATGGTTCCATGATTAGTGGGTTCTTACTTCTTACTATTATACTGAATCAAACACATTGCAAGATATTCTATGCAAAATGTGAAAATACCAAATAAAAGTTTGTAAGATATGCTTAACAACCGAAAATTAGTGAACACGAATACCTCACCTAATTTTGCAATAGTAAAAGACTAAACTTGGTCTATTTGGTCGATGTCTAATATTAAATGCACAGTCAATTTTTGTGGTTGGGAGTTCTACAGAGACATGGTTTAAATGCTCTGTGTGAACTTGAAATATGAAACTACAATGTCGTCCCCAGAAATACTGCCGGTCCAGGAAATCAAACTGTGAGTCAATGTCAATGTGAATCAAACTTTACTTCATTTTTGAAAAAGTCTTGCATTTTCCGCTATAAGTTGCATAACCACCAATTTCCTCAATACTCACTTTCTTGCAAGATAGAAATATGAGACTCTTTCTTTTGCTTTCTTTCATTGCTCCCATGTTACTTGGAGCATATGGTTTTACTGATGATGAAACCGATAGGCAAGCGTTGTTGGACTTCAAGTCTCAAGTTTCTGAAGACAAAAGAGCTGTCTTGTCCTCATGGAATACCTCATCCCCTTGTCTCTACAACTGGAAGGGGGTCACATGTGGCCGCAAACACAAGAGAGTAACACATTTGCACTTAGGAGGCTTGCAATTGGGGGGAGTGATATCACCATCAATTGGTAATCTTTCATTTCTCATATTACAGTTAATATCTCTGATAACTCTTTTGGTGGAACTATCCCTCAAGAGATGGGAAACTTGTTTCCACTTGAACACTTGGATATGAGCTTTAATTTTCTCAGAGGAGGGATTCCAACCAGTGTGTCTAACTGCTCCAGGTTGTTGGACCTTGTGTTTTCTTCAAATCCTCTTAGAGGAGGTGTTCCTTCAGAACTAGGGTTATTGACGAAGCTTGTTACTTTATACCTTGATAGAACCAAACTGAAAGGAAAGCTCCCTCCATCTCTAGGAAACTTAACATCCCTTAGAGAACTTGGCTTAGACATAAACAGTTTAAAAGGAGAAATTCCTGAAGATATAGCTAGGTTGACTCAACTGGTCTATCTTGAAGTAACAATGAACAATTTCTCTGGTGTTTTTACTCCTGCTATCTACAACTTGTCCTCACTTGAGTATTTATCCATGTTTGGTAATGGTTTTTGGGGTAATCTAAGGCCTGATATTGGTTATTTGTTACCAAATCTTCAAGATTTATCTATGGGATAGAGTTATTTAACTGGAGCCACTCCAACAACACTTACTAATATCTCTAGTCACTCTGTTGGAGATCTTGCATTTCTTGATGCATTGACTAATTGCACCCAACTACAAGAGTTAGATGTTGGTTATAATAGGCTTGGCGGTTTCTTGCCTGCTTCAATTTCCAATATGTCCACCAACCTTATCTATTTAAGCCTTCAAGAAAATCTCATCTCAGGAAGCATTCCTCATGACATTGGGAATCTCATAAACCTACAAATACTTGGGTTGGGCAAATAATACGTTAACAGGACCACTCCCAGCATCTCTTGGAAAGCTTTCAGGATTTGGGGTATTAGATGTGGCTTTAAATAGAATGTCAGGAGAGATACCATCGTCTTTAGGAAACATCACTCTATTAGAAAAACTCAATTTGTTCCACAATAGTTTTCACGGAACCGTTCCTTCGAGTCTTGGAAAATGTAATCACCTACTACATTTGTATATTGGGTCTAATAAGTTAAATGGGACTATACCTCAGGAAATTATGAAAATCCGATCCCTTCTCTTTCTAAGCATGTCAAATAATTCTTTGACCGGCTCTCTACCAAAAGATGTTGGGAGACTTCAAAATCTTATTGGGTTAGATGTTTCTCATAACAGATTATCAGGGCACCTACCACATGATTTAGGAAAGCGTCTTTCTATGAAACAACTTTATCTCCAAGGAAACTTTTTTGATGGAGCCATTCCAGATATAAGTGGGTTAGTCGGTGTTACGAAGGTTGATTTCTCAAACAATAATATCTCTGGAAGTATACCTGGATATCTTGCAAACTTCACCTCGTTGCAATATCTCAATCTATCGTTTAACAAATTTGAAGGAAGGGTGCCTACAAAAGGAATATTTAAGAACCCTTCTATCGTTTTGGTATCTGGTAACAAAAATCTTTGTGGAGGCATCAAGGAACTAAAGCTCAAGCCATGCCTCGCGCAAGAACCACTTATGGAGAAAAAAAATTCTTCTCATTTAAAGAAAGTTGTTGTTGGAGTAAGCGTAGGAATGACTTTTCTTTTGCTGTTGTTCATAGCTTCAGTTTCTTTGATTTGGTTCAAAAAAAGAAAGAAGAACAAGCAGACAATTGATCCAACTCCTTCTAGTTTGGAAGTCTTGCATGAGAAAATAAGTTATGGAGATCTCCGTAATGCGACAAATGGCTTCTCTGCGAGTAATATATATGATCGTGTCAGGCAGTTTTGGTACTGTGTTTAAGGCATTGCTCCCAAAGGAGAGAAAGATGGTTGCAGTGAAAGTTCTGAACCTGCAGAGACGTGGAGTTATGAAGAGCTTTATGGCAGAATGTGAATCTTTGAAGGAAATTAGGCATCGTAATCTTGTGAAACTATTGACAGCTTGTGCTAGTATTGATTTCCAAGGAAACGAATTTAGAGCTCTCGTCTATGAGTTCATGCCGAATGGAAGCTTGGATATGTGGCTGCATCCAGGGGAGGTGGAAGAGATTCGTAGGCCCTCAAGACCCTTGACACTGCTTGAAAGGCTTAATATTGCCATAGACGTGGCTTCTGCTTTAGTTTATCTTCATGTTCATTGTCATGAGCCTATAGCTCATTGCGATATTAAGCCAAGCAACATCCTTTTGGACGATGATCTAACCGCCCATGTTAGTGACTTTGGTCTGGCTCGTCTTCTCCTCAAATTCGATCAGGAGTCCTTCAACCAATTAAGCTCGGCTGGAGTCAGAGGAACCATCGGCTATGCCGCACCAGGTATATTATCATATATTTGTAGCATTCTATGAAGAATATTAGTATATCATTTAGTCTTGTTAACGTTTGTTTCTGTGAATTCCTGGTGCAAAATACGGAATGGGAGGACAACCATCAATCAATGGTGATGTGTATAGCTTTGGGGTTCTCCTTTTGGAAATGTTCACTGGAAAAAGACCAACCAATGAGTTATTTGGGGGAAACTTTACCTTACACAGCTATACCAAGTCGGCGTTGCCCGAAAGAGTATTAGACATTGCAGACGAATCGATTCTTCACATTGGTCTCAGAGTTGGTTTCCCTATTGCTGAGTGCTTGACACTTATTTTGGAGATGGGGCTTAGGTGTTGTGAGGAATCTCCCACGAACCGTTTGGCAACGAGTGAAGCTGCAAAGGAGTTGATCTCAATCAGAGAGAGGTTCTTTAAAACAAGAAGAACAACCAGAGGTTGAAGAGTATATGCTTTTCTCTACAAACTTCGTAACTTTACACATTTAAAAGTTTAAACTGAGGCCTGTGCGACATCATTTTGTTTTTTCATAAGCTGTGGTTTTGTTTTATACTCTGTTCATTCTCTGTTTTGTTTTCTTACAAGATTGAATACTTGTGTTACCAGGCAGCAGGCTAATAATAAAAATGACGTTGTAGCTGTGGTTTATCAATTTCTGTTGAGCACAGATCACCGTTTTTGTTAACACTCAACTCGTCAACAGAGCGTTGTTGTGTATCTGGATTTTTGTGTTTTGTTTTGTGTTTTTCACCAAAGAATTTCTTTAACTTTGGTCTCGTGAATCTTACTTCTTTTTTTCTTCTACCCTTCGTTTTCGACGCAAATGAACAGAGTTTTATAGTGTTAACCGGTGGTGGAATACGTTTGCAACGGAACGTTCAGACAATGTAACCACTCAACCAATAATTGTGATGGTTAGTGAATAACCACTCATTAGTTAACTTAAATAACCAACACTTCCTACGTGGCTAGGTAACTTAACATCAATGAGATATCTTGGCTTTGGAGATAACAGTATCCAAGGAGTTCCAGAGAGTATGGCTAGATTGAATGATGCATCTTGAATTGTCCATCAACAATTTCTCAGGTGTTTTTCCTCCCGCAATCTACAATATATATATATCCACACTTGAATGGTCAAAATATCTATCAAAATGGTTAATTTCTCGGGTAGCTTGAGGCCTGACTTTGGTGACTTGTTACCAAAACTTCATGAGATATACATGGGAAATAATTATTTCACAGGTGCTATTCCAACATCACTTCCTAATGTATATACCTCAAATCTTCAAAATTTGCAAATGGAGTATAATATCTGGCGGGAAGTGTTCCTACGAGCTTTTCTTAATATGACTTTATAGATTCCAATGAACATTGTTTCATATGCTAAATCAGTACACCTACGATATACACAATATTTTATATACTACTTTAGTCGTTTGGGGGAAAAGCTTGTTGATCTTATCTTAGTATGCAAACGCGAGTTAGGTTCTACCGCGCGAACTATCCATAAATACTACAATGTGTAGAGGTTCAACAGCTTTTTTTTTTCTGTCTAATAAGTCAGAGACTCACAGTCATCTAACAAGTCAGTCGTCTAATAAGCCAACTGAGTATTAACATCTTCAATTGATTGTGTAAGAAATATGGACCACGCGTACTACCAAATAAATACGTAAGAATCTAATTTGGGCATTTTTGTGAAAACAAAAACCTCAATGGTTATCTATTACATATGTATTATTGAGAAGATAAATGAAATGATTTACATTTATGTGAATGAATTTATATATAAATATGAGCGTAAATATTAAGTATATGGCAAACACTAAGATAATTTTTGAATCATACATTTAAAATAGCCTACCTTTTACCAGCATTGTTTACAAATCATGATACCATGAAATTTTGTCCTTTTGCCATCTCATTATTGTGGACACTTGCATTGTACAATGATATAATTGGTGGGATGAATCTGGAATAAAAATGGGTCTACACTAATTTTGGAAACTACTGACTCGTTGATTTTTTAAGTCAATCGTAAGAGTATTTTTTTTTTTTAGTCTATGCATGTTTACAATTACAGTTTCGGGGGTTTTCGGAAACAGCCACGGTTGCAATTTCAAACTTCAAACATTATTATGCATTTTGAACGAATGATTTAGCGATTGAAAACAAGAGTTTATGCGGAAGCTTTATAATTAATTGATTAGCGGATTTAATAGCGATTAAAGAAAAATTACATAAATCTATATATAATAGCAATCTGAATAAATGCTACCAAAAGTTATGTCTTTTCAATCGTACATTTTGGATAATTGTTCAAAAAAAACTGTAGAAAATTTAAAAAATCTATAGAAAATTTAAATTGTGTGTTTTACGAAAAGTTGCGATTGTTCATTATAACGGTTTTTTTTTGTAAAGTTGCAACTGTTCATTGTAGAGTTGTGTTTATTCGAATATTCGTATCTTTTGAAATCTATATATATATTTGTTTGTTTGAACTGTTTTCATTTTTTTGTTATGACACAAAATAATATAAAATTTCAATCTCAACGGTTTTTATAGCTTTCTAAATTATTCTCTAGAATTCATTCTTTTCAAAGTAAAGAAATTCCTCTAATTTTTGATTTAACAAAAGATTTTTAGAATGATGAATCTAATTTACAACTTTTAGTTAATTTTAAATATAAAAATTTAATGAAAATACCTAGAGTTTTTTTCCAAGAGTTAGATGGATTATATAGTGAGTTTTTTTATTTGACTTTTCAATATGGTAATAAAGATGTCTTCTATTTAAAAGCAGTTTATATGAGTTATTAGGTATAATCAAGTGCAGACACAACAATTACAATTTTTCGTAGTACCTTTTCGTAAATTTTTTGCTTTTATTTTTGTTTTTCTCTAATTCAAACGGTTGTACAACAATTACAATTTTTCGTAGTACCTTTTCGTAAATTTTTTGCTTTTATTTTTGTTTTTCTCTAATTCAAACGGTTGTATCTGTTCATTGTAGAGTTGTGTATTTTCACTATATTTTATGTTTTTTCATCACAACTTTTTGTTCTAGTAGTTGTATCTATTTAAATAACCATGTCTTTTGTGGCATACTTGCTACTTCATCAATTAAAAATGACGTCGGATGAATCATTTCATGTCATTATCATTAAAGGAAATACAAAACTCCTTTTTTTTTCTATTCGTCTTGTTCTTCACCTTTTTTAAAAAGATTTACATGTTCTTCACCTTGTTCTTCACATCAACAAAGACATCCAAAACTTAATTTATGAACATCCAATTCGTCATCGTCTTCCTCATTATTCTTTATTTTCGTTCATCATGTTCTGATATTTGATGGATCCGGTTCCGATAATTGTTTTTTATATAATTGGGTAAAAACACAAATATGTATTTAACACCGACGATAGTGGATGTAGAGTTGTGTAGATAGATGCAAAAAACTTGTCTGATATAGTAATGTTGTAATACATTTGTTTACGTTTAGTTTATTTCTTGTAATAACTCAACCGATAAGCAATATAAATCTTTTGTTTACGTTTATTTCTTTATTGTAATAAGTCAGCCGCAAACAATATAAATCAGCCGTCATATGAATTTACGCAGTTTTTGTCTCATGTGAAGTATTATAACTCAGCCGAAAAGCAATATAAATCAGCCATCATATGAATCTACGCAACGTTTTGTCTTCCATGAAGTATTATAACTCAGCTGCAAAGCAATGTAAATCATTCGTCATATGAATCTACACAACCTTTCGTCTTCCATGAAGTATTATAACTCAGCAGCAAAAACAATATAAATCAGCCGTCATATGAATCTACGCAATCTTTCGTCTTCCGTGAAGTATTATAACTCAGCCGCGAAGCAATATAAATCAGACGTTATATGAATCTACGCAATCTTTCATCTTTCGTGAAGTATTATAACTCAGTCGTGAAGCAATATAAATCAGTCTTCATATGAATCTACACAACCTTTCTTCTTTCGTGAAATATTATAACTCAGCCGCAAAGCAATATATATCAGTCGTCATATGAATCTAAGCAACCTTTTGTCTTCCTAAAGTATTATAACTTAGCCGCAAAGCAATATAAATCAGCCGTCATATGAATCTACACAATCTTTCATCTTCCGTGAAGTATTATAACTCAGCCATCGAATCAAATAGATCTAACAAATCGGTCACCATATGTAAATCAACGGCGGCGACAATCAGTCGTAAAACATCGATAAAAACCCTCAATCAGCCGGGAAAATGGTTTAAATCACTATTGTTGGAAAACTAAAAATAAAGATTTGATACATACCGGAACACGAAAATACAAACACGAGTGTAGACGAAATGCGACAGCGATGACGAGAGAGAGATTGATATATATATATATATATATAGAGAGAGAGAGAGAGATAATGACTGATAAGCAGCAAGAAGAGAGAGAAGATAATTAGGGTTCCTCGTCGAAATCTCTGAGAGAGAGTTTTTTTGTTTGTGAACATTAATACAACGCTACAGTTTCTTTCTCTTTCTTTTGAGACAGAGAAAACAGTCAATAATGTTGTGGAAGTGTTTAACGACGTGGATTTTTTAAAATATTTTCAAAATTAAAATGAAAAATTAACCCAGAGTGTTAATTGTAGTTACACCCAGGACACTAAATATATAAATAATTTTTAGAAAATGTATAATATACTAGCAATATTCCCACTTTTCTATAACACCACAGTAATTTTTTTTTACAATATATTTTTAATTTGTTGTCTATGTGATTTTTTTCCTTTCCTTCTTTTAACCACCCGCTAAAACCTGCAAACACAAACCCTTGCGGGAAAGAGCTTTAAAATTTAACTATTCACGGCTACTCTAAAAGTGATTTCTTTGATTGGTTATAATCGCTACCAACTGTAACCAACCGAAAATGATGTGTTGTCGCATAATAGCGAGAGAACCAATCTATAATCAACATAGTTAAACATTGGAGCATTTACAAAAATACCTCTTTTCAAAAATACTCTCTTCTGTTGTCCATTTTCAAAAATACTTATTTTCATACAAAATGACTAAATTACATTTCTTTCAATGAGAATAGAAAATGAAAATATGATCTTTCTCGCTAAATCTTTTTTATCAACACTTTTTCAGTGAAAAAATATTTTGAAAATCTTATAAAACCTTTTAAAACCTTATAAAATCTTCTAAATTTTTTAATAAACGTTATAAAAACTTTATAAAGTCTTTTAAAACCCTTATATAACCCTTTAAAGATCTTGTAAAACTTGTTTAAAACCTTAGTAAAGCTTTTAAAAAACCTTTTAAAAACGAGAAATGGTTAAAATTACCTTTATGTATATACCAATTTTCATAAATACTCCTGTTTTGGCAATTTCATTGTTTCCCTCTTTTAACACAATTATAATATATTAAGTTAGATTTGGGTTCTCTATTTTGTTTTAGGTTTGGGTTCTCTATTTACATGTAGGATAAATTTTTGAGAGATTAGGATTTAGTATCTAGAAATTATAGTTTAGGATTTAGTATTTTGTACATAGAAGAGAGTATTATTGAAAATAGACAACCAAAGAGAGTATTTTTACAAAATGTATAGAAAAAAGTATTTTTGCAAATGCATCTTTAAAAATTTTATAATAACTTAGTTAGAAGTTTTCAAGAGATGATATGTCTTGCCAAAAGTATTTTTTTTGGCGTGAAAATTTCAACGAAATTTTTGTTGGGGAGAATTTTTAGTTTTTTGCAGGAAAAATTAAAATTTGATTTTGTTGAGTAATTTATTTTTCAAATAAAGATAAAATATTCATTAACAATAAAGAGAGTAAAATTGAAAATAGATAGAATAAGAATATCTAGAAAGAAGCATTTCTAACAATTTCTATTCAACTTTTCACTAACATATTTTCATTACAATTAAAAGTGAACTATACTTTATTCTCGTTATCATGTACATTTTCATCATACTAGCCGAAAATTTGAGGTCTTTTATTGTTTCTGCCACCACTGAAAATTTGAGGACATAATTCTCTTAAAGACGTAAAATGAGGACACAATAATTTTAATCTCTATTTGAAACATATTAAAACATTTCTGTAGAGAATTAACATAACTTTTCCTCTGGAAAAAGGAAAACAGTGAAAACACAATGCACTCAATGGCGACACCAAAGTGGTTATCCATATATAATAAATAAGTTTTTATAATAAAAAAAAATCATTTCTTTACATCCACCTATGTTTTAAAAATTCTTGTCTACCACTACTGATTACATCTCACAAAATTGCTAGTCCCACTTTGTTCGCCTTAATTATTAACTAGTCCCTTCAAAAATTTTGTTATCTGATTATTCCCTATCTAATCTGATTATTTCTTGTTTAATATTGTGTACACCTCTGTTTCAGAAATCGTTAGGTGCTAGTCGGGCTGTGAGTGAAGGCTTAGCGATTAATCGGAAAATCGGATTTAAATCGGGGATTAGTCGGGGACTAGTTTTAGGGGTTTTATCTATATACATCTATAATATAGTAAAATTGTAACATGCTGTTAGGATTCGTCGGTGGTACAGTGGTTTGCAGTGGCACATAAAATCCAGGGTTCACGGGTTTGAGCCTCACCAACTTCTTTTTTGGTTTTTTTCTCGATTTTTCATTAATGAATACAAAATGACGAAAATGTCTTCATCTTCTTCCTCATCGAAATCGATCTGAAAACCCTAATTTAAGCTGAGTTTTCATTTTCTTGGCAATTATTCTTCATTCTACTTTGTTATTCTTATAGTTTTAGTCTTTATATGATATATCTACAACAAAATCATAGTTAGAACATCAAAAACCTCAATTTTTTTGATAATTAATATTTTACAATAACTAAACTCTAAACTTTTAATGAAAATCATAAAATTTTGTTATGTAAATACATTTTTATGTGTTTAATGTAATTTTGAAAATAATACTATAGTTTTATATTTTAGTTGATATTTTTTTTAATATAGATATAACTATACATATATTTAATACATATATTTTATTTTATTATTAGTTTAAAATTAGTTTTTAAAAATCTCAGTTGAATCTCTAATTTTCTTGCTATGCGATAGGCCTACCCTAATTTTATGACTAGCGCATACCAATTTTTTAACTAAAGGCATCTAACCCCTATAGATAGATATCCCAAAAAAGCAAATGACCAAACTATCCAACGCTCTCCCTATATATATGTATAACACACAACCTTGTCCGTCTCATCAACAAACAACAACCAAAACATGGCTTTCACAGAAATTTCCTTAGTCCTTTTCCTTTGCCTCTTAGGTCCTTGTAGAGGTGCTAGAACCCCAACCCCAAGCGGTGACGGATGGGTCCGTAACACTGTGACACAAGAGTTCTTTAACAACATTATAAACCAAGCGGACAATGGCTGCACAGGGAAAAAGTTCTACACCCGCAACTCTTTCATTGCTGCTGCTGATAGTTTCCCCGACTTTACTACTTCTGTTACAAAACGTGAAATTGCTGCCATGTTTGCTCATTTCACTCACGAGACCGGACGTAATATATTTTTTCTTTTCTTTTTATCTAATATATATATATATATATATATATAATATATTATAGACAAACTAATTAATATTTTTGTTTGTACATCTACTCCATTCATGACCGACTCTAAATTTTAGTTAACTCAACCTAAGGGTTGGGTGCTTGTGCTTCTAAACGTTTGCAACTTTGCATAATTTGAATATAGGCAAGGGTGATTATTACAATATTATAATTACACGTTAAGTATTTGAAACAGTCTTGGTTTAAGACATATAAGATTAAATTAACCTGTGTTAAAAATGAACATCTGACTTCATCCCAATTAGTTGAGCTGATTATAAATCACTTTTTTTTTTCTTCTTCTTTTAACGTGCAACTCTATTTTGTATAGACTTCTGCTACATAAAAAGAAGATACCGACAGTCACGGCCTTACTGCAACCATCCTGCAGAACAAATAGATTGTATAACGCCGCCGCCGGGAAAAGGCTACTGCAAACATCCAGAAGATTATCCAGACTGTGCATCGCCGCCGGCGGGAAAAGGCTACTTCGGTGGTGGTCAGAGTCTTAGGTCCGCATACAGAAGATTTCCACCGAGAAGGCCCTACTGCAACCATCCCGCAGAGCAAAGAGACTGTATACCGCCGCCGGAGGGCAAAGGCTACTTCCGTCTTGGTCAGAGTTTCAGTCTTCACTTTCTACGCCAGTCTGAGCTTGTGGCTAGCAACCCAACTGTAACTTTCCGGACGGGCTTGCGGCTTTGGATCAAGAACGTAAGGCCGGTGCTGAACCAAGGGTTTGGAGCCACCATAAGAGCCATCAGTGGAGTGGAATGTAACGGTGGGAATTCACGTGCGGTCGACGCAAGGATTGGCTACTACAGAGCATATTGTGGACAGCTTGGTGTGGATCCTGGTCCTAACCTTAGTTGCTAAAAAGTACTTCAAAACGCAAACACGCATACACGTGACGTGGTACGTGATAACGCTGATTGCGAAGTGTGATATATATATAATAATAATGTTAAATTGCATAAGAAGAGAATTGGTCTTCCTTGTGTCTACGGATGGACCATCTTTTCCATTTCCTATTTTCCCATGTTTGTATGAGCTACGTCTCCACTCTTTGCTTCTTGTTGCAATAAGTGTATTTATTTTAAACCAATGAAAAAAAATAGCTATGATACAAAATTAAACGAAAATACTAACAATTTTCGATATCAATGTTGCAAAATTCATCATTTGGACCCACATAGGTAAAAAGACCCGAATTCCACTGGTTTTTCCTAATCAAGCTCGCCAATCACGCTACTATGGCTCACATGCAACCCATCCGCCGTTGGCATCTTCTTTCGAGCATAGTTGATTCAATTAAATTCCGATTAACCGGAAAAGATGAAGAACGATCGGAGGAGAGCAAAGGTGGGAAACACCGTTTTATTAATTTGATCCAAAAATTTGTTACAAGACGTTAACCCAATTAATGTCAATCCTCAAGTCTATATACTTAACACTAAACCAGAATCTAATCTTGGTTTACTAAGTTAACCGATTTGAACCATCTATCTTAATACACCCTCCTCAAGTCTTTAGCTTTGAACTGTCTGGTTTGGAAGATAAAGACTTGATAGTGACATGAGCTTGAGTAGATGATGGAAAGGACCGGGTTGTAGAGGCTTCGTGAGTATATCAGCATGTTGGTTCTCGGTTGGAACGTGTAATGTCTGCAATGTACCTGCTTTGACCTGGTCACGAACAGTGTGGCAATCAATCTCTATGTGTTTGGTGCGTTCATGGAACACCGGGTTCATAGCAATATGAAGATCAGACTTGTTATCGCAGAACAACTTCGCAGGACATGTAACTTTGACGCGGAGGTTTTTTGTAACCAGATGATCTCACAAGTAGCATGTGACATAGCTCGATATTCTAACTCTGTACTACTCCGACTTGTGACAGCTTGTTTCTTTGACTTCCAAGAGATAAGAGAAGTACCAAGACAGATGCAATAGCCTGTAATTGATCGTCTAGTATCCTTTCAAGTACCCCAGTCAGCATCTGCAAAACCATTTAAGCACAACTCTGTATCTACAGAATACATCAAACCTTGTCCAGGATTAGCCTTGATATAGCGTAGATCTTTATGTGCAACCTGCAAATGGACATCGGAGGGAGCTGATATGAACTGACTCAGTTGGTTTACTGCAAAGGTAATATCAGGTCTTGTGATTGTTAAATATAACAATCGACCTATTTGTTATCTGTAAGCTTCCGGACTTGGAAGAAGTGTGCCCATGTCTTTAGTGAGATGCACTTTAGGATCCATAGGAACAGAGCTTGGCTTGCAATCTAGGAATCCAACATCAGTCAACAAATTCTAGGCATACTTTCTCTCACAGGCAGAAATTCCTTTATCAGATCAAGCTATCTCCAAGCCTAAAAAGAACCTAGCAGGACCTAAGTCTTTAATCTTGAATTCAGACTTTAATAGATCCTTTAAGTCCTCCACTGCCTTATCATTATCACTTGATATCATGATGTCATCTACATAGACAAGCACAAAAAAAAAAAACACCAGTTCCCTCTTTGACAAATAGTGTATTATAACCTGGGGACTGGATATAATTCACACCAAGTAAGACAGAGGAGAGTCGTGTGTACCATTGGTGAGAGGCTTATTTAAGTCTATATAAAGACTTAAGGAGGTGACAAACTGGATTTGGAGGCAATGTAGTGTTCAGCAGAGGTGTATAACCAGGAGGCAAGCGCATGTAAATCTCCTCTTCAAGATCTCCATGGAGGAAAGCATTCGAAACATCCATTTGTGTGAGACTCCAACCCTGTTTAGCAGCGAGACCAAGTATAAACTTCACACTAGTCAACTTAGCCACATGTGAGAAGGTATCCAAGTAATCTACACCCTCCTGTTGAGTAAAACCCTGTGCCACCAAGCGAGCCTTGTAGCCCTCTACACTGCCATCAGAATTGTATTTTATGGTGAAGATCCATGTGCAACCTACGACATTCTTACCCGCAGGTAGCGTTTGAACCTCAAAAGTCTTGTTCAGTTCAAGAGCCTGTAACTCGTCATTAGCTGCATTAGTCCATTTCTTCGATTTTATAGCCTCAGCAAACGACTTTGGTTCTGTTTCAAGACTATAGGAAAATATATAGGATTGAAATTCTGGAGAAAGTTTATCATAAGATATAGTAGAAGTAATAGGAAATGGAGTAGTAAGTGTAGTAGTAGGGGGTAAAGTAGAAGTGAAAGGTACTAAAGAACAGTGATACTCAGACAAATAACTAGGGGGCTTAGTAGTTTGTTTAGGCCTAGTAACTATCAGAGAATCACTCTTAGTGTTATGTCAGTTGCAGTATCGATGGTGCTAGAATTCAAATGCCTATTAGATGTAGTAGATGTTAATGCAGATGAATGATCAATCAAAGAGTTTTCAAAATCACTAGCAGACTCAGAATCAACAAAATGTAAAGGTGGTGGTAAAGGCAAAATATGATTAGGAAACATATCAACAGAGGAGGAAAGAAGATCACTTGTTTTAAAAGGGAATTGGTTTTCTTGGAAAAAAACATTTATGGAAATGGAAATTGAATTAGACTCTAAATCAAGAACTTCATACCCTTTAAAACCAACAGGATAACCAAGAAAAACACAAGGTTTAGCTCTAGGAGAAAACTTATGTCTATCCTTTGAGTAAGTTGATGCATTAACACAAACAACCAAAAGACTTTAATAGACTATAATCTGGTAATTTCTTAAGAAGAAGCTCAAAAGGAGATTTATTGTCAAGTAAAGGAGATGGTATCCTATTGATTAAGAACACAGCTGTTAAAACACAATCACTATAATGTTGTAAAGGAATATTAGACTGAAAAATTAAAGAACGAGCCACATTTAGCAAATGTTGATATTTACGTTCGACTACTGAATTTTGTTGTGGTGTGTAGGCACACGAGAAATAATGCACCATTCCATTTTCTTTAACAATTCATTGAAAGCTACCTCAGGGGCATTGTCAGAGCGTATAGCTTTAATCTTTGAGTCATATTGAGTAGAAATGAGTTTAATAAAAGCTGGAAAAATATTAGAAACATCACTTTTATTTTTGAGCATATAAACCCAAGTGACTCTAGTACAATCATCAACCAAGGTTAAAAAATATCTAAAACCTTCAACAGACTCAAGACTAAAAGGACCCCAAATGTCAAGATGAACAAGATCAAAAGGTTTTTCAGCTAGATGATTATGTGAAATAAACGCTAATCTCTTTTGTTTTGCTAAGGGACAGATTTTAAATTGCATGACATCTAATGATTTTTGTTTCAAAGAAGGAATATGACTAACAAGTTTATGTAAAGCAGATAGAGATGGATGCCCTAAACGTTGGTGCCAAAGAACTCCATCTCCCAAGACAGAACCAGCAAAAGAACAAACCGCAGGAGTAGATGGTGAGAGGGATAGTTGCTCTGTTTCCATAATGTATGAGTTGTTAAACAATTTACCCCTCTCAATCATCAAGCCTTGAGAAAGTTCCTGAATGAAACAACAGGAAGGAAAGAAATGAGCAGATCACAACAATGTTTGCACTAAACAGCTAACACTAATTAAATTGAACTTAAAATCAGGAACATGTAAAACATTATGCAATATCAATGTCGATGTGATGCATATTGTACCTATATGACTTATAGCAACCCTAGCACCATTCGGTAGTGTAACCGTAGTATTAGACACAAGAGTTAACTCACTAAACATTGCTAGTTCCGAACAAACATGACTAGAAGCCCCACTATCTATTATCCAAGCATCTTGAGGAAGAATTTTCTAAAGAGATGAAAGGGTGTGTTCTTGAAAGATTAGAGTATTATCTCTATATTTAAGACTAGTAGAAGGAAATGAAACGGTACCAGAAGACGAATTCCGAGTCATTAAACGAAAGTCAGAGATAGTTGCAGCCGCAGTATGAGGCATAATAGACGTAGTCACATTCTCTGAAACTTGTGCTTGACTCTTAAGGTGAGATATAAGTTGTTGTATTTGTTGTGGTGTGAAATCTTGAACCTTCAGATTAGGACCATCACTCACTCCATAAGAAACCCCTTGCGAAGGCATATAAGCTGCATTAGCAGTAGCATCATTGGAAGGTAGACCATAACCGAGTAACCAATATTCTCTGAATAGACATTAGCAATAGCATTAGCCTTCTGCATTGCATCATAGGGAGCCATTGGCATCCGAGGCTGAGTTTGCATCATGCGAGGTTGAAATTGAGAGACTGGCATACGCGGTTGAAACTGGTTCTGACCATTTCCTTTATAGTTGTAACCCATATAATTATTTTTATATCCTGGAGGAAAGTCATGTAGCTTGAAACACTTTTGTATGGTATGTCCTGTCTTTCCACAATTGGTGCAAACAGGCTTCTGATAAGACTTCATCGTATTATAAGCTGCGACATACGCACTCTCCATATCTCCATCTGTTTGAGAAACATTCTGAAAGGCAACATTATCAACCCTAGTAAGAGGCTTAACATGATTCTGTCGCTCATCTTGAGTAACCATGTTAAAAGCTTACTCAATCGTAGGTATAGGCTTTAACATCAATATGTGACGCCTGGTTTGATCATAACTCTCATTTAGACCCATAAGAAATTTTGTCACTTTACTACAGCATCACACTGACATCTCCCACAAGTGCAGACTAGAAGATCAATATAATTCTTGTGTTCCTCCCACACTGTAAGCAAATCAGTATAGTAAGTGGAGACATCATTCGAACCCTGTTCAATCTTGCTAAGTCTTTGCTCAATAGCAAATACTTGTGGTGCATCATCTTGCTTGAAACGAGAGACCAAATTGTTCCAAATACCTTTAGCAATAGGTATAAAAAGCAAGCTCTGACCTATCTTCTTATCAACCGAATCCATCAACCAAGTGGACACTAAATCATTGCATCTAGTCCAAGCATCATAGTCTCTATAATTTTCCGGAGGTCTTGTAATCATACCATTGATAAAACCCAGCTTGTTCCTTATATTTAGACCCATCTACATCGAGCGACGCCAAGAATGAAAATCCGAAGCCGTAGATAAACGATCTGAGACAAGAACCAAGCCGGCATGATCAATACTCTGCAAAGAATAAGGATTAGCATATTTATCTGTTGCACAACGTGATTGCTCAGTTGTAATCGGCGGCGGCGGTGGTCGATTGTTCGGAGCAAGCGGCGGAGGAGCTGATGAACTAATTATATGAGATGATTAAAGAAATTTCAAAGAAAAAAATGAAATCGGAATCGAAATTGAAGCAAGATCCGTTCACCCAAAGATCAATCAAAGAGAAGTCAAAAGAATCAAGATCAGAAACAAGTTCCGAAAACACAAATCACAAATCGTGATAACAAGAAGCTGAATAAAATGAGAAATCGATGGAAGTGGAAGACTCATCTCCGATCAATGGATGCAGAAGCAAAAGAAACTCAAAAGAAGAGCTCTGCTACCATATTAAATTCCGATTAACCGGAAAAGATGAAGAACGATCGGAGGAGAGCAAAGGTGGGAAACACTGTTTTATTAATCTGATCCAAAAGTTTGTTCCAAGACGTTAACCCAATTAATGTCAATCCTCAAGTCTATATACTTAACACTAAACCAGAATCTAATCTTGGTGTATTGAGTTAACCGGTTTGAACCATCTATCCTAATAAATTCCTCGTGTGGTCTTCACGGCTATCTTCTCCAGCCATGGTTGGCATAGTATTCCTTATGTTCAGTAAATCTATTTGACCAAATCTAGTAGCACGTAGCTTTTCAAACTGAGATTGACGATCAAGAACAATATGTTATTCAGAAGGGGTACACAGAGCTGTTACTGTTATGGACATGCAAATTACTTCATTTATTGATTTACAATATGAAAGCCCAAGCATCATCTCTAGAAGCACAGACGATGCAAGAATCAAGATGGCACTCACAACTTATAACAAGATATTTTTGCACAATCAAATACATTAGCCTACCCAACCGGTTAAAACCATAACAGAAACATATTATCCCAAAGACTAGAGGTCGTCGGTTCGTGTAACATTTGTTTTTGTTTTTTTTTTTGGACAAAATGTTGTGATCTCCATTATGAGAAAATGTAAGAGCCTAGGTCGAGCACCTTTTAGTTATTCAAAATAAAAACATTTGCTCCTTGAAATACATAATACAACTCCTAAAAGTTCATTCAAACCGTATTTTTAAATTCTTCTAAACTAGTTAGAACCATATGAACCATAAAACTTAATTTTGAATCATGGTGCTATTTTTAGAATTTTGGATATGATTTGCTAAATTTGAAAACAAAACTTATTTTGTGTGCTATTTGTGAGAATTACCATTTTTTTAATAAGTTTTGTGCAATTTTCACAAATAGCACACAAACAAGTTTTGTTTCCATGTTAGCACATCATCTCTAAAGTTCTAAACCTAGTTACATTTTTCTAAATTAATTTTTCAAATTTTAACAATAAACTATAAATACTAAAACCTACACCCTTGAAACTATACCCTAAATGTAAAATAGAGAATCCAAACCTAAAAAATTTCCTAAAAAAAATTTAAAATATTGTAATTATGTCAAATAGTGTTATTTTTGAAATTTTGTAGAGTGTTTGCTAGAATAGTCCATAAAGCTTGTTTTAGTATTATTTAAGGTTATTTCTCATTATTTAATGGTTATGTTTGCAAATTAGTACATTCTCAAAATCAGGGTATAGTCTTGAGGGGATCGCGTTTAGCGTTTAATATTTAGAGTTGAAGTTTAATTTTATATTTTTAATTTGAAACATAGTGATTTTTGAAAATTTAGAAATAATGTGTCAAATTTGGAAATAAAACTTATTTTAGTGCTATTCATAAGAATTATCCTATATTTTTATACATTTGTGTACGATTACAATTATGTATATTTTTATACAGCATACACTTAGGGGGGGGGGTGTATCAAACTAGTAATTTAAGTGATTTGTGAAAAATTACAAATCTTATATTATTTAATCATGGATTTTAAAAGCTCCAATGAAATCCAGTGTTAATTAAAGTAATAATTAGAAAAAGTAGTTTAAAATCTACTGTTATTCAAAACAGTTTGTGAGTTTGGTTTTTAATAGTTTTGATTTTTGAAGGTTTTTATGTGAGATTTGAAAGGATTTTACAATAAATCAAATTAAGTTCATTAAAATCATCCAAATCATATAAAACTCAAATCACCTAAAATACTAGTTTGAATACACCCTCTTAATGAGTTGTATGGACAACAATGACATCATAAAATAAAATGCATATCAAAATTATAGTGAAAAATATATAAATTTGTGTATATAAAAAAGTTTAGAATTTTTTAATATAGACTAGTATTTTAGTTATTAGATTGAAGGGAAATGTAGTAAAGAAGAAAAATGTATTTAATTTTAATGGCATATTTGAAATAGTACGATTTGTTGAGGGTGTAAAAGTTACTCAAATATTAGTAAACAGTGAGAAATCTTTATTTTACTAATTATAAATAGTTAATATTCTGTTTTTTTTTAATTATAATTAAAATTTACTATTTTGCAACTTATCTCTTAATTAGTTTATAAATCTGATTTAGGTGAAAAAAATATTCATCAATGGTTTTTCATTAATCAATAATATTCAAATGACAAAAAAACATTCAAAGTCTAACCCAAAAATTTCCGTTAAGTTTATGAGAGGAACATAACCAAACCTATACATTTTTAAAAAATATTAATAGAATAAACAAAATAACACTCTCTCAAATTATATAGAAAAAATTGCCTCTTTTTTGTTCTCTTTTAATTAATGTTTGATTTAGAAAAAAAAAAAAAAGACAATTTTTACATATAGCATAAAAATAAGTTTTATTGACAGAAAAAACAAAGTAACACTCTCTCAAATTTTATAGATCCGGTCCACTGTTGAAACCAATCGACTTTTGTAGAATTAACTCCTTCCATAATCTCCAGCTTTTTGGTTTGGTATGATCTTTGGCAAAGATTTTTTGCGGACTCCTTACATCTTCCACGGGTACCGCCTCGTAATCCAATCCATTACATCAGATATTCCTGGCTTTTCTGTATATATCTCAAACAAATCTCACCTTCAATCGTTGTCAACCTTGAGGCAAGCCTTAATGGTTAACAGTGTTAAGTTGGTCCATCAAGCTCTCCTTGGAGACACGGTAACAAGACTCATAGTCGTAAGCGACCCCACAGTGTTTAATTTTTTCCTTTTTTTTGGTCTGTTTAGGCAGTTGACAACTAACTTGACTTGGAAAAGTCTAGCAGTTTATTAATTCCTATTTTACACTGATTGGGTCAAGTAACTTTGGCGCTGTGTTTCAATTTTTACACGTAGTGATATTTCAAACTTTTAGTCATGTAAACTGTAAACAAGTCTTGTCGTCTGAAGCTATTGGATCAAATCATAGAGAAGCAGAGGCTGAAGTGGCTTTCGGTTTCCTCTACAAAGTTTACTGAACTTCATCAACTAATGTTGTGTGTGCTTTCAGACAAAGTTTACTGTCCCGATTCCAGACCCATCATATAGGACAGATAATCCAGCCACCACATGATTATCTATAGAAAAGTCATGTGAAATATCTTTTTTTGTTATTGTGGTCTCTCTGTATGGAAAAGTCTAGCAGTTTATTATTACAATTTTGTTTCAAGTTGCATTATCTTTTTTCAACCCAAGTTAAAAGGCATTTTGCAATTGCTTGGTCTCTTATACATATATACACTTTCCTGCAAAACATCAGAAGCACCACAAAAGCTTTTAACAAACCTTGAAAAAAAAAAAAAATGAGAAGCATGAGACTATTTGTTTTACTTGCTTTCAATGCTCTCATGCTACTTGAAACACATGGTTTTACTTTTACCGATGAAGCTGATAGGAGAGCGTTGCTCGAGTTCAAGTCTCACGTTTCTGACGACAAAAGAGCTCTCTTGTCCTCATGGAATCACTCTTTCCCTCTCTGCAACTGGAAAGGGGTTAGATGTGGCCGCAAACACAAGAGAGTTACTGGTTTGGAGCTGGGAGGATTGCAATTAGGCGGAGTGATATCACCATCAATTGGTAATCTTTCTTTTCTCACAACACTTAATCTCTCTGAAAACTCTTTTGGTGGTACTATTCCTCAAGAGGTGGGAAACTTGTTTAGACTTAAATACTTGGATATGAGCAAAAATTTTCTGGGGGGAGGGATTCCAATCGATTTGTACAACTGCTCTAGATTGTTCAACCTTGTTCTAGGTTCAAATAATCTAGGAGAAGGTATTTCTTCAGAAATAGGGTCATTAACGAAGCTTGGTCATTTAGATGTTTATGAAAATAATCTGAGAGGAAAGCTACCTGCATCTCTAGGAAACTTGACATCTCTACAACGACTTTTATTGCCACTAAACAACCTGGAAGGAGAAATTCCGAGTGATGTAGCAAAACTGACTCAAGTTTATAGTCTTAGTATATATGGAAACAATTTCTCAGGTGTTTTCCCTCCTGCTTTCTACAATTTGTCCTCACTTGAGTCCTTAACTCTCTCTTTTAATCAGTTCTCGGGTCGCCTGAGACCTGATTTTGGTATTTTGCTACCAAACCTTGTCTCGTGTATTATGGGAAGGAATTATCTCACAGGAGCCATTCCAACAACACTCTCCAATATCTCTAGTCTTGATAGATTGGAAATGTTTGAGAACTTATTGACAGGAAGTATTCCTACCTTTGGAAAAATACCAAATCTGAAAACGTTAAATCTTAGAAGCAATTTTTTGGGAAATTACTCTTCTTCTGGATATCTTGATTTCCTCAGTTCTTTGACAAACTGCACCCAACTAAAGTTTTTATGGATTGGTCAGAATAGGCTTGGGGGTGACTTCCCTATTTCCATCACCAATCTGTCCACAAAACTCCTCAGTTTAGGCTTTCAAAGTAATCACTTCTCTGGAAGAATTCCTCATGACATTGGGAATCTTGTAAGCCTACAAACACTTCTATTGCATGAAAATATGTTGATTGGACCACTCCCAGCCTCTCTTGGCAAGCTTTTACAGTTGAGGGAGTTAAGTCTATCTTCAAATAGACTATCAAGAGAGATACCGGCTTTTATAGGCAACATCACTCCGTTAGAAACACTTGATTTGGCTAACAACAATTTTGAAGGCAATGTTCCTCCAAGTCTTGGTAAATGTACCAATTTGCTACGTTTATATGTTGAGTCTAATGAGTTAAATGGGACTATACCTGGGGAAATAATGCACATTCAGGGTCTTATCCACCTAAAAATGTCAGATAATTCTTTGAACGGCTCTTTGCCAGACGATATTGGAAAACTTCAAAATCTTGTTGCACTATCACTCGGGAATAATAAATTGTCTGGGAAACTTCCACAAACCTTGGGGAAGTGTCTCAACCTGGAAAATCTTTATCTGGAAGGAAATTCGTTTGATGGAGTTATTCCAGATATAAAAGGGTTGGTGGGTGTTAAAGAAGTTGATTTGGCCAACAATAATCTCTCTGGAAATATACCTGAATATCTTGCAAAATTTTCCAAGTTGAAGTATCTCAATTTATCTTTTAACAATTTTGAGGGAAATGTGCCAATGGAAGGAATATTTCAGAATACTACTATAGTTTCCATATATGGAAATAATGAACTATGTGGAGGCATTAGGGGATTTCAACTAAAGCCATGCCTCCCGCAAGCACCACCAATGAAGACGAAGCTTTCATCTCGTTCAAAGAAAGTTGTAATTGGAGTAAGCGCAGGCATAAGTTTGCTTTCGCTGTTGGTCATAGCTTCAGTTTCTTTGATTTGGTTCCGCAAAAGAAAGAAGAACAAGCAGACCAATACTCCACCTCCTTCTAGTTTGGAAGTCTTCCATGAGAAGATAAGTTATGGAGATCTCCGTAATGCTACAAATGGCTTCTCTTCAAGCAATATGGTCGGTTTAGGCAGTTTTGGTACTGTCTTTAAGGCAATTTTCCCGACGGAGGAAAAGGTTGTTGCAGTGAAAGTTCTAAACATGCAGAGACGTGGAGCCATGAAGAGCTTTATGGCAGAATGTGAATCTTTGAAGGACATAAGGCATCGTAATCTTGTGAAACTATTGACAGCTTGCGCTAGTATTGATTTCCAAGGAAATGAATTCAGAGCTCTCATATATGAGTTCATGCCGAACGGAAGCTTGGATAAGTGGCTGCATCCAAAGGAAGTGGAAGAGATCCGTAGACCCTCTAGAACCTTGACACTGCTAGAAAGGCTTAACATTGCCATAGACGTGGCTTCTGTTTTGGATTATCTTCATGTTCATTCTCATGAGCCTATAGCTCACTGTGATCTTAAGCCAAGCAACGTCCTTTTAGACGATGATCTAACCGCCCATGTTAGCGATTTTGGTCTTGCTCGTCTTCTCCTCAAATTCGACCAGGGGTCCTTCTTCAACCAACTTAGCTCTGCCGGTGTCAGAGGAACCATCGGCTATGCCGCACCAGGTAAAATTATCACAAACATAATGTTCTATGAAGAAAATCAATATATTTTTCTTGTCATTACAATTTTTTTGTTCTTGTTGTTTCTGTGAATTCATGGTGCAGAATATGGAATAGGTGGGCAGCCGTCAATACACGGAGATGTTTATAGCTTTGGGGTTCTTCTTTTGGAAATGTTCACTGGAAAAAGACCAACCAATGAGTTATTTGGTGGGAACTTTACTTTACACAAGTACACCAAGTCGGCGTTGCCGGAAAGAGTATTGGAAATTGCAGACGAATGGATTCTTCACATCGGTCTTAGAGTCGGCTTCCCTATTGCTGAGTGCTTGACACTGGTTTTTGGGGTGGGACTTAGGTGTTGTGAGGAATCTCCGATGAACCGTTTGGTAACAAGTGAAGCAGTAAAGGAGTTAATCTCAATCAGAGAGAAGTTCTTCAAAACCAAAAGAACACCCGGGCGTTGAAGTGTTCATGCTTTGCTCTACAAACTTTGCAACCCACTTAAAATTTTAATTTGTGTTATAAGATAATCTGTTGTTTGTTTTTTCCTCGGTCTCTGTTTCGTTTTTAGACAAGATTGAAGACTTGTGTTACATTTTGTTTTTTGGATAACAATAAAAATGACGTAGTAGTTGTTTATCCATTGCTGTCGATCACATATATATCACCGTTTTTGTTAACAAACAACTCGTCAACACTGAGCTTTGACTAATCAGATTTTGGCTAACATTGTCCCCTGAATTTCATTTTTTGTTTCTATTACTCTTGAACCCAGAATATTGTTTATTCATTAGTAACGTCTTACAAGTTACAAGAGCAGCGTTCAAAATTGTTGTACAAAGTAACAAAGTAGTCCGTAATCTTTTTTCAAATTGTAGCGTTCATTTGTTCTGCTGCAGAATGAAAGTTGTATCATCCAAATACTTTAGAAAGTTTAGAAAAGTATATATATTTTATATGTAAACGATATGATTTTGTGATGAGGTTTACGCATGCAAAACAATACAACTTTTAAAACTTGATGAAAAAGATCATGTAATGTAAAAAGTATTTTTTTAAAACGTATTAAATTTCTTGATATATAGTTTATTTGCCGCAAAGATTCTTTTTATTTTATTATTGGGATATTGACAAAACTAACACACAAAAAAATTATATTTAATTTGGTAACCATTATAACCATCAAAAAGTTATATAGGGTATATTTTGTGTATTATTGATAATTGTATCCTTCTTATCATCACCCTTACACCACCATCACCAGCCACTGCTCACCACTCCAACAACCGCTCCGGCCAGCCACCGCCCACCACTCCGACAACCGCTCCGTCCAGCCACCGCCGGTCAACCACTTCTGGCCAGCCACCGCCGGCCAACCACCTCTGGCCAGCTACCTCCGGTCAGCTACCTCCGGCCAACCACTGCCGATCAGCTACCTCCGGCCAGCTACCTCCGACCAGCCACCGCCAGCCAACCACCGCCGGCCAACCACCTCCGGCCAGCCACCACTGTTCACCACTACCTCCACCACCATTGGTAATTTTGCACTGCCTTCATCCTAATCTTCTAATTTTTTTAAATTAATGTTATTTACTACTATAGTTTTTTTATTTTGGTTACTAGGCTAATTCACCCTTTATTATTTGTATAAACCCAATTGAAATCTAGAGAATAACAGACGAGCTTAATGATATATGTTGATATGAGTAGGCAAGATCCATCTGTTTTTTTTTTGTTCAAACTGCAAAACCCATTTAGGCCCTGAATGTTTTGTAGTTTTAAAATGGTTTTTAGTTTGTAATTTTTAGTTTTCGGTTTTTAGTTTTTGAGTTTTTGTTTTTTTGTGTAGATTTTAGTTTTTACAAAAACTTGAATGGTAACTTGATTAGTTTTTGGTTTTTGTATATAATTATTTTTTAAAAAAGGTTTTCCTAAATTTATTATAGTTTTTATATTAGAAAAAAAGTAAAAAAGAAAAAAAAGTTACTTAATATTTTCCTAAAAACCCACAAAATGTGGTTTTTGGATTCTACGAAGGAATTAGTAAAATCCACCAAAATCTAACTTCCCTGATATTTAGGAAATCTATTTTTTTTTTAAAAATCATGAATGGCTGAAAAAGTGGATTTTGCATAATCAAAAGCCAAATCTGATATAAAATCTGATGTTATTCAATACCTTAATAAATGGATATGGAGTTAACTGGGTTTCCATTCAGTCCCAGTACATGAATTTTAGCACAAATAAATGGATATTCCATGACTCATTTATATTGAAATTCTTATTAGATATTCTTAACACAAAATGATTTTCCTGCGAAAATCACTAAACCGATTTCTCTGCCAAAAATACAAAATTGCATTGTTATATATATACTAGATTTTAACTTGTGGTACACTGCTGGACAATTTTTTAAAAAATAATAACATTTAATTTTTTTTTGTTTTTTATATTTAGTTTGTTTTGTTTAATTAAATAATAATTTTGTTTGGATTGTCAATTATCAGAACAATAATAGGAGAAATAAATACATAAATATATAATTTATAAGCTATTGTCGGATTAAGTCACAATTTTACCAATGATTTAATTGTTTTACAAAATTTTAGTTAAATTACCCTGATTTAATATGTCTAATATTCTTATATTAGTGGTATTGACCAAATAATTACAGGAAGATTTAACCCGTGTTTCAAAACCGAATTAATAATATTTTATATTTATACTAATGTTAATTCAAACCGTCATGTTAATAACATGTCCTGCTATATAACAACAAACCGTCATATTAGTGGTTTAACCCATGTTCAAAACGGTCATATTAGTGGTTTTGGTTGTGTGTTATGTTTTGTTTGTGAAGTTGATAATTATACATGGAAAATGTTTGATGAGCAAGGAGTTTACGATCTGTAGTAATAAAAGAGAGATTTTAGTGTTTTCCTATTTGAGTTGATAACATTATCCCAGAATAATATTCAGTTTCTTAACACGGTATATATTATATTAAATATTTTTCTTGATGCTAAAGTTAAATATACCCGATTATTGAGTTTCTAAAGTTGAGTTCTCGTATTTATGAACTTTATTAACGTTATAATAATTATTGCGATTGTAATCATTTGTTACTCAAGCTCGGCTGTGTCATTTAAATTTAAGAGATCATACAATCTCTAAAGATCTATTAAAATAGGTTTGGAGATTTTTATGGGATTAAAAATTTAATGCGTAGAGTTGTTTTTGGAAAAATCGAAATGTATAGATGTTTTCAAGCTATTTATGGAAATAAATGTATCAAATTAGGTCGATTTAAATAGTTCCATTAAATGAGTTTCCAGGAATTGTTATTTTAGGAAAATAATTAGGGGTTAATGTTGTAAATAAAACAAATTAAATAACCAAAACTTCAAGCGCATAACACAAAATATACTTCAAAAATAATATATATATATTGTAAACAGCTATAATAGATCAACTCAAAGAGAACCAATTTGAAGGAAAATTGTTTACATAAATAGTATAGCGCGGTTCAATATGAATCTTTTGTGTCAAGAAATCCGCTTTAGCTTTTGCACTACGAGAGATGAGAGAAAGAGTAAAGGTATAGAACTATTCCTTGTTGGACTTGATCCCGTCGAGATAAACTGAAAAGGCCAGCTATTCTGAAGGAGAAGACACCATGTTCACAAAATATGAGCAGCCAATGAGAAAAGCTACATCACTAATGTCAACACCAATCATACACCTCATCGCCCAAACTAAATCTTCGACCTCTGCATGTAACGGAGATAAACTACGGCATAGGTTCGCTGCTCCCATAGTAGGTGGGTCACCATTTGAAGCCGAGCAGTAACATCCTAATCCGGAAAACATATCACCCATTTTTCAAGAGCCATCTACATAACACCATATACGTGAAACCCCTACAACCATTGATGCAACCCACGGTGGGACAAAAGCATCCCCGCAGCAGCACCCCCTGCTGCTCCGTAACAGTCTCTAGCAGGGCTAACTGCCACGCTTTTTTCTCCGCTTCTGCCACCCTTAGCACCTCTAAAACATTGAAATCCACATTCTTGAAAACTTTATCATTCCGAGCTTTCCAAATATACCACAACCTCCAAGTCTCCATCGTTAATCACCCACACTCTCCCAGTCGGGAAACCAAATCGGGACTCAACCGCACCCCCCCCCCCCCCAACTGCTGCTTCTTCCCCCGCCGTACTCCTTTAATAGATCCAAACACCACCATATTCGCACAAAATCGTAGAGACCCATCGATACCGCGAAAATCCCATCGCGACAAACCCCACACTCCGACAATAATCATAACACAACCTGAATTGTGACAAAAAAATCTCGCTCATTGCTGGGTTCAAATCCCTAGAGTCTCAATCGCCATCGACTTTCATTTGAGAGAGTGAATCTATGTCTTTGTAGTCATGGAAGATATATAATCAATCATCTCTTCGAAATTTCTAAGCAATACTTATAAAAAGAAAGAAAACATATAGATATATAGCAAAAACATGTTTTTCCGCCAAAACCGTAAAGTTGCCTTTTGTTATCAAAATTTTTTTCTCTCAAAACTGTGTTATCCTGCCAAAACTGTCCCCCTCTCCCCCAACAACAAATACCTGTTTTCCGCTTGTCAGCAAAGAAAAATTCTAACAAATCAGTGTTTTCCACAAAAAAACCACGTTTTCCGCTAAAATTATTAAACGACAAAGTTTCATGTTATCACCAAAAATGTATACTTAAACGCGTTTGATGGATTTTTGTCACATCCCGGTTTGGAGAGAGTTTTAAAAGAATTGATTTGTCCATCTATGTCACCAAAGTGCACTTATCTTTTCGGTCAAAGGTATTGAGAGAACTCCATAGTTAAGCGTGTTTATGTTGGAGTAGTTTCAAGATGGGTGACCATCTGAGAAATGATTGTCGGAACTGTGCGAGTGTGGACAAGACAGAGGAAAAGATCATGTGGTGATTTGTATGGTCTGTAAACAAGTTATTAAAACCTCTCGAACATAGCAAACCAACAATCAGATATGGATGGGCCTATGGACTGGGAATGGACATGAGACCCACTAAATGAGTTGGTGGTCAGGACGTCACAGATGTAAATGGGTTAGACAATAGGATTCTTGTTAAAAATGCCACTATTTTAAGAAATCTTTTGGATATACCATTTTTTGAAATTTTTGTGGATTTTACCACTTTTGAGAAGAAAAAAAATACGTAATTATAATTTTTTTTACACAATACATACTTAATACCAAATACTAAACCCTAAGAACAAATAGAACCGACTAAACCCAAACATAACAAATCAAACGCATGTTAAATCAAATTTTTGTAACTTAGAAAGTGGTAAAATCAACAAATACCATTCCAAAAAATGGGTTTCTCATAATTGATTTTTAGACAATGCATATGTTTAAATGGGCGAAGTTAAACAAGTTTCAAATCTAAATGACTTTGCCATACATTTTTACTAAAACTTAAACTTATTTGTGGAGTCCTAATTTTTACTTTTTTTTTCTTCTATAGAAGTTTATATTAAAATATCTGAAAGGACTGAAATTATCTGAATATACAAGAAAACATGATGAATTGCTAAGAAAACTCCTATGAAATATTTGGTAGAAAATATTTCATACCATAAACCTACCATTTTTTAATGAAAATTTTGAATTAGTAGAAAAATGGTAAAAAATTCTCTACAAAAAACGATAATGAGAATTTGACATCAGAAGGATGAATAATTTTTAAGGAAAATATTAACAAACTCGACATAAGAAAAAGTGGAATTTATGCTATGAAAAGTGGCAGTTCAGTATACGACTAACCATGCCTGTTATCTACACTTTTGCATGTTCTCTTTGTGCTTTTTGGCATCTCTAAGATATTACAGTTTGTGGCCTTCAACCCTTTTTGAAATAACCAAAATAGAAGTGTCCGAGAAAGTGGAAGAGGAATTATTGAAGTGTATGAAAACTCCCGAACCCGAAATGACATCCTTTACTAACCTCCTTAATGTAATGAAGAGAGTTAATCAAACAAGTTGTGAACAAGAGTGCATACATACAAACTTTATCTAATATTTTTTAAACCTAGGCATGCATGCATATCCCAATTGCATTATCTTTAACAAAGCAGTGCATTCTTAAAACGAAATTAACAAGATCCTTACAATTTTTTTCAATCTAACTTTACAGAAAAAAACATATTTCCAATAAATTTTGTTTCATATGGTCAGAGATTCACAGTCTCACATTCATCTAACAAGTCAGTCGTCTAATAAACCAATTGTGTAAGAAAATGGACCACACGTACTACCAATTAAATGTAGGAATCTAATTTACGCATTTATGTGAACACAAAAACCTCAACAGCTAGTCTCTTACATTTGAAAATGGACCTTGCATGTGGATGGGCTTCCTTGAAGTTAGGCGCAGGAATCAAAGTTCGTCTTAGCCCTCCCACTGGCGAGATAATTTAGCAGTCATTTCTCCTAGGTTTCAATGCATCTAACAACAAAGCCAAGTATAAATCATTTTTGGCGGGACTCCACCTTCTTATCGGGATCGGTGTCAGAAAACTCCGAGCTTTTTACGATTCGTAGTTGGTCGCTAATCAATTTTGAGGGATGGGCGTATGGAAGCTTATCTAGCGGCAGCTCGGGGATTAGCAGCCAAGGTCGATGACTTCAAGATTACCAAGATCGTGGGAGGCGAGAACTCTGCTGCAGACGCGTTAGCGTCACTAGCCTCGAATTCGGATCCCACTACGACACGAATCATTTCGGTAGAAGTCATCGAGTATCCAAGCATACGTCTAGAGAACTCAAGTGTAGTAACTCGAGCAATGAAGAAAAAACTAGCAGCCGAGGAGGTGGCACAGAACCTGAAACGATCCAACCCGTTTTTTTTTAATAAATAATAATAATAATAATAATAAATACTCTAAAATTAGTGGTCCCATATCCACTAGCCACCTAACCATAATCACACCAAACAGAGGAAAAGACAGAGGAAAAGAGAGAGGAAAATATCATGTGGTGATTTGTATGGTCTGTAAACAAGTTATTAAAACCTCTCGAACATAGCAAACCGACAATCAGATATGGATGGGCCTATGGACTGGGAATGGACATGAGACAAACTAAATGAGTTGGTGGTCAGGACGTCACAGATGTAAATGGGTTAGACAATAGGATTCTTGTTAAAAATGCCACTTTTATAAGAAATCTTTTGGATATAACATTTTTTGAAAATTTTGTGGATTTTACCACTTTTGAGAAGGAAAAAAATACGTATTTTTAATTTTTTTTTTACACAATACGTACTTAATACCAAATACTAAACCCTAAGAACAAATAGAACCGACTAAACCCAAACATAACAAATCAAACGCATGTTAAATCAAATTTTTGTAACTTAGAAAGTGGTAAAATCAACAAATACCATTCCAAAAAATGGTTTTCTCATAATTGATTTTTAGACAATGCATATGTTTAAATGGGCGAAGTTAAACAAGTTTCAAATCTAAATGACTTTGCCATACATTTTTACTAAAACTTAAACTTATTTATGGAGTCCTAATTTTTACTTTTTTTTTTCTTCTATAGAAGTTTATATTAAAATATCTGAAAGGACTGAAATTATCTGAATATACAAGAAAACATGATGAATTGCTAAGAAAACTCCTATGAAATATTTGGTAGAAAATATTTCATACCATAAACCTACCATTTTTTTATGAAAATTTTGAATTAGTAGAAAAATGGTAAAAAATTCTCTACAAAAAACGATAATGAGAATTTGACATCAGAAGGATGAATAATTTTTAAGGAAAATATTAACAAACTCGACATAAGAAAAAGTGGAATTTATGCTATGAAAAGTGGCAGTTCAGTATACGACTAACCATGCCTGTTATCTACACTTTTGCATGTTCTGTTTGTGCTTTTTGGCATCTCTAAGATATTACAGTTTGTGGCCTTCAACCCTTCTTGAAATAACCAAAATAGAAGTGTCCGAGAAAGTGGAAGAGGAATTATTGAAGTGTATGAAAACTCCCGAACCCGAAATGACATCCTTTACTAACCTCCTTAATGTAATGAAGAGAGTTAATCAAACAAGTTGTGAACAAGAGTGCATACATACAAACTTTATCTAATATTTTTTAAACCTAGGCATGCATGCATTATCTTTAACAAAGCAGTGCATTCTTAAAACGAAATTAACAAGATCCTTACAATTTTTTTCAATCTAACTTTACAGAAAAAAACATATTTCCAATAAATTTTGTTTCATATGGTCAGAGATTCACAGTCTCACATTCATCTAACAAGTCAGTCGTCTAATAAACCAATTGTGTAAGAAAAATGGACCACACGTACTACCAATTAAATGTAGGAATCTAATTTACGCATTTATGTGAACACAAAAACCTCAACAGCTAGTCTCTTACATTTGCATTATTGTAGAGAAAACATGAATGATTTACATTTCTATGAATGAATTATACATACATATGACCATAAATATTATATGGCACTAAAACTAAGATAATTTTTGAATCATATGTATAAAATTGTCATCCTTATACATAATATATTTTATATATCATATGTATAAAATATCATGGTGCATTGTTTCAAATCATGGCACCATGATATATATATTTTTTTCTTTTGCCATCTCAATGTTGTAGGGTACTTGAATAATCCTTTTATGAGTTTTATCGTGAACAACAATATACAATTGGTGAGCTGAATATGGAATAAAAAGGGGTCTACACTAATTTTGGATACTTCTGACTCGTTGATTTTTTAAGTCAATCATGAGAGTATTTTCTTTTGGTCTTTGCATCAAATTACTCAAAGATCCGAAAAACCAAACAACCAAGTATTATTGATTAAACCGGATTGTGTTTGAAAATAATGATCCAATTTTCCTATTTTTTAGAATAATTGTTAAATAATATAGAGAATTTGTTAGAAATATCCTTTTTAGGATACCTCTTTTCAAAAATATCCTTTTTTTGAACATTTTTATTTTTACTCTCTTTTATACAATTACAATATGCTAAATTAATTTCTAGTTTTTTTTTTAATTTTGGGTTCTCTATTTTACATTTAAAATATAGTTTTGAGGGATTAGGGTTTAGTATTTTGAGCTTAGCAATTATAATTTAATTGTTTTATACATTGAAAAGGGGTTTTTTGAAAATGGATAACATCAAAGAGTATTTTTAAAAAGTGACATAGGAAAAAGGGTATTTTTGATAAAATATGTTATTTATCATCCCTTATATTTGATGAAAAAACTATGTTGCTTAAAGAAAAGAAGAAAAAATAGTGATGAAAATAACTAATTTTTTTTGATGATACATTATTAGTTTATTCAATCATTGACTATTTACATATTTCTTGTTCAATTTTGATCTTTAATCATTTCATGATTATTGCTTGACATCAAAAAATTCAAAATAATTTTTTTTTTAATTTTTATATTTATAATATATAATCATATAAATTGTTAATTACTTTATTGACCCACAATCAATCTGGTTAACTCGTTGACCCAGAAGGTAGTTCGGTTTGCAATCCGGTTCGGGTTTAAAAACATTGATTCTATGAGGAGTTTTTCTTTTGTAAATATTTTGGTTTTGATATGCCGCTTTTATTTTAATTTTCATTATTCCATACTTTATTATTTTTTAACTAAAAAATATTGATAAAAAAGAACACCTAATGGAAAACAAAAATATTTACTTAAGTTTCAAATTATTTACACAATGATGAAATTTAATATAAGGTTTCTTTATAATTTGTTTGAGAAGTCAAAATATTTTACATGCTAAATTTTTTTTATCGTACTATAGTTTGTATCGTAGTCGTATTATAGTTTGTATCAAAATTCAAAATACGCTAGTTAAAAGCCCTGAGGAAGCGAGGTGATTGAAATAATCTTAACTAAGGTACTAACCCGCGAAAACCGCAGGCTGAACTTTTTTTTGATGAAAATTTTTAATAATTTATTTTGTTATTATATTATTTATAAAGGTTTGTGATTAAAAATTCAGTTTGTTTATATTAAAATTTTTGTATTTTAAAAATGTTTAGTGAAAACCTGTCAATAAAACTTTTGCATGCAATGAATAAAATTATTTAAACATTTGTCAATTAAATGCAATCCTTGCTATAGTTGTGAAGTAAGTAAAAAGATATAACTAACATGTAAAAAGAGTAACTAAATATAACTAGCGAAGGTTCTGAAAAACCACTTAAAAAAACAGAAAACAACATTCATTATTTTTTCTGTGGCTTTTCTTACTCGTCTGTAATAAGCACTTTCAAGCATTAACTATATTCAAATCTCAACTTAGTTTTATTTTCCTAAAGAACGGTGGCTAAAAGAAATATATAAATTTTTTAAATAGATAAGATAGCATTTTTTATTTATTAATTTTTAAAATCTAAGAGAACCGTTATATATTTTATTACATTTGATTTTTGATAAATTTTTTAACCGGTGCTGGAAATTTTTTTTGATAATATTTGTAGTCATATAGATTTTATTCGATTAGATTTTCAAAATCTTAGCTGTTAATTTTCTTTTAAAGTACAAATTAGTTTTGATTCTAATAGATTTTTAATTTATTTTATTTTATGTGTCCCCAATTCTCATTTTTAATTAATTATATTTATTTAATTAATTAATTAATTTTAATTAAGTTTTTCTAGTGATAATTAAATGTAATTTTTTACACATTTTAAGGTTAGTTTCATATTTGTACTTCCCAATTAATATAGTAAGATCACCTCGTTTTTGACAAGCTTATTCTTTTTAATTGACCTAAAAATGGATTACCTTTACGGGGCGATGGTTTAAAAGAGTCTACATAGAAAACAAAAATGGCGGTTAATAAAGCACCTTGGACTTCTTCTATTTCTACGAATAATCTTAAAATCGAAATCTATTTTGAAGAGGTATATAAACATAGACTTTAAAACAAGATTTGGCTGGTAACAATTATAGGAGGCAAGTGTAAAATTGTAGAAGTCAGATCCTTAGTATCTCAACAAATATCTGCTTTCCAAACTATTCCTTAGACTTCAAATTTGAAACCGAACTGGTGCACTTGAAATAGTAACAAAATATCCGCATATATATGTGCACATTATTATTACTATTAGAACTGCACCATACTTTATACGCAGTTTTCACGTACATCATTGTTGATACCACGATTAATCACCTCGCTTCAAGAAGTGTTCCCGAGATGAACATATCAGGCTGGTACGAAAGGGCGGCCCGGTCCATTGGAACGAGGAGACCGACATGAGCTGGAACCAGGTCGAACTAGGGAAGAGTGCTCAAATCATCTCGGAGTTCAGGGATATGGTCAAAGATTCCATCGGGCTGTCAGCCATAAATGATACGCGTGATTGGCAGAGTAAATTGATTTCGCATTAATAGACTTGTAATAGTATAAGTAAAGAAAAGAAAAAGATTGTGAGGGATCAAAATATTTCTGGGCAATAAGAACTTTTAATCATTTCTCACACTGTAACAAGAATAGCAAAGTTTGACAGCTCGGAACTAAGACAGTGATAAACTCCTCCGTCTCAAAATCACTTTGATAAGACAAAATCTTTTTTTTTTATCTCACATTTGGCGCTAGAAAGGAGGGCGTTATCGCCTAAACTCTCGATAGTTCCAACGTTTTTCTCGTTTCTACGTCGTCCCTATGGTCCATGAATCTTCAAACCAGGTAAGTTTGGAATCAATCCAAAAACTTTTGCAGGATTTAGCGGAGCAGTCAGATCGTCAGCAAACAGAGATTGCCGCCTTGTCAGAACGTTTTGATAGGCTGAAAGGGCATATCTCCACTCGATTAGCGGTTATCTCTAGTTCTGTGACCGATCTGTCAGCATCCCACTATGCATATGCCGATCAGGTCGACCTCCTTTCTTACGAGCAAACCACACAGCGGCACGCTTTGGACTTTGACGGGGTTATCCCACCATTCACCTCGCAGCAAGCATCAACTCAACAAACAATGGTGCCAGCGTCCAGGACCGTGCTTTCACCCCAAGCTACTCCCCAGGTCGCAGTTCCATTGACTGGCAAAAATCTCACTCCGATGGGAGTTGAAGTTACGGCTACTCTGCCTGTCCCAGTTCGACTTCCTCCCCCGGTGGAAGGAGCCATCCTCCAGGAGAGCATCGCTCCAGGATTCTCCTCCCGCCCCAAGATCCATCGAATGCAGGACGAGATCCGAGCAATGCGATCTAGAGTGCATAGTGCAACCACTTCGGTGCCTGACATCTCACAAGTAACTGAGAAATCCAAGCGGACACCATTCTCGATTAGGATAGCAGGAGTCCATGTTAAGGACACTGGAAAAATTAAATTTAAAAGTTATGAAGGCAAAGGAGATCCGACAACGCATCTCAAGACCTTCTTGCTAACAACAATTCAAGTGGACCTTAAGCCTCATGAGGCTAATGCCGGGTATTGCAAGCTGTTCGCAGAAACCCTCTATGGACCAGCATTGCTGTGGTTCACAAACTTGACAGCAGGCTCGATCGACAACTTAACGAGCTGTAAACTTCTTTTATAAAACAATATTTGAGTCTAATTGAAACAGCGGTTACCGACGCCCAGCTTTGAAACCTGAGTCAAACAGCAGGAGAATCACTTCGTTCCTATATTACAAAGTTGAAAGAGATCCAGGTCCAAATACCAGGGTTGTCGGACTCAACCGCCTTGGCGGCTTTGAAAAATGGGATGATATGATCGTGGCCAGCAAGGAGACAGAAGCTGCAGAGAAACCGGAGATCGTGGGAAGGATCACTCATTCAAGAGCTAAGGAGATGGCCAAGGAAGCTCATGCACTCATAGCTGACGGGTCATTCAATCTACCGAGGATCCAAGTCTTCAACATATCCACCCTGAAGACTTCACCCGGTAATGATAACTAGATAACTTAGGTGTGAAGTTTGTACTCTTTTTCCCATAGCTGAGTTTTGTCCCAATAGGTTTTCTCGGTATGGTTTTTAATGAGGCAAATGGATCACTAGGTCGAGTTATGTAGAAGTCATTACCAATGGGGATAATGTACAAGTCACCATGACTTATGTGCTAATACAAGTGACTTCTGTACTACTACAGATCACCTAGACGCTTCGTTGTTTTCTTATTTCCTTTACACGCCTTGTTGTTTTATTTTGAACTTCCTGTTGTTTGGAGTGTCGAACCCTAGGGTTGATTATAAAACCCAAAAGCGACGCCTCCTTGTTTGGGAGCGAAGAAGTTTTATGTAACAAGTATTGTTGAATCTTTCTTCTCTCAATCCGAACTCGTGAATGCGTTCATGATTCCGAGTTTCTAAACACTTTGTGATTAAGAAACTCTTCACTTTATTTTTGAATCCATATAACCATCTAACACTTCTCACCATCGAATCATTGCTTTTCTCTCTCGAACATCACCTGCCGTCACTCGCCATCCACTTGTGCATCATCACCATCAATTCACGTCGCCTCTTACCTGTAATCAGCCTCCATCAGAGTTTCATCCTAGGGAGTTTGTATTATGTGGTATCAGAGCCAACTCTGTGCCAAAGGCTGAGCGATTCTAAACCCTAATCTCGTTTTGTGTTGTTTTGATTTTGTTCACTTGTTTAATTCTTTGTTGTGTTAGTCTCTGCTGTTTTAGCTTTCGTTGTGAGTCTTGTTTAGTTTTAGGATTTGTTTTTTGTTGTTGTTCGTTTGTGTCTAGATTACGAGTCTTAGAGTTTATTTTGTCCTTTCACCCAAGGAACGTTTTACTTCGAGTTTTCTTCTTTATTTTGCAGGTACAATGGAGCTTTCTCCAGAAGCTATGGAAGCTTTGAACCAAGCCATGGCTAAGCAAATAACAGAAGCAAACAAGACAATGTCTACTCAGTTCCAGCAACAGATGGAGCAGCTCAGTAACAAGTTTGAGAAGCAGATCAAAGATATAGCTCAAGCAACTAGCGCTTCAGATCAGAGTTCTTCAGAACCGCCTAGTCCTAATGAGGCTCTCCGCTTAGCTAAAGGAAAGGCACACGTGGGAGCTTCTTCCAAACATACACGGATCATAACAGCTAAGTCACCTACTGGGGGAAGAGAGACTTGTTTCAATCAGAGAAGAAACACTCAAAGCACAGAAAGAGAGCACCGAAGAACTAGTAGAGATCCTACACGCCCACGACGAGCTGAACAAGTAGCTGGGCATCGAATATACTTTGATACAGATAGAGAGTATTCAGAAGAAGAGGAAGCCTCAGATCATAGCCAAGAGACAATGAGGAGAAACAGAAACAGAGGTCACGGCAGGGATTATGATCCTTTGAGGCAGCAGCTGAATCATCTCAAGATTCAGTATCCTTCGTTCCATGGTACCAATGATCCAGAGACTTATCTAGACTGGGAAAGGAAGATGGAGTCGAACTTTCAAGTTCAAGGTACCTTTGAGTTGAACAAGGTGAAGATAGCCATATCTGAATTCAATGGCTATGCTTTGTTGTGGTGGGAGCAGTTGGGACTCACTAGACATCGACAGAGAAAGCCTGCTATCACTACATGGGAACAGTTAGTCACACAGATGAGAAAGAAGTTTGTGCCTACACACTACCAGAGAGAGACTCTTAACAAGCTGAGGCGTCTCACTCAAGGCATTAAGTCTGTAAGAGACTACTATCAGGAGCTGGAAACGCTTATGATCAGGGCTGATCTGAGAGAAAGTGAAGACATGGTTATGTCTAGGTTTCTTAGAGGTTTGAACAGAGAGATTCAAGACAAGATAGAGCTGCAGAACTATGAAGATGTGCAAGAAATGGTACATAAGGCAGAGCTAATTGAATCACAGATCAAGAGAAAGGGAGTGAGGTCAACGTTTACGCCTAACATTCCCAAGCCAAGAGAGTTCAGTAAACCCGCTTTCACCAAGGACAGCAAACCCGCGACAGCCACAATCAAAGAGGAAGTTAAGATCGATTTCAAGCCCAAGAGTAGCACCTCTACAAGTCATATCAGGTGTTTCAAATGCCAAGGGATGGGGCATTATTCCAGAGACTGTCCTAACAAGAAGATGTTTCTTCTTCAAGAAGGAGGAGAGATTGTGCCTGTAGACAGTTCAGAGAGTGAACCAGAGTCTGATTTAGGTGAAGAAGGTGAACCAGCAGTCATGGGAGAGATGTTAGTAGCACGCATAGCTTTAAGTGTTCAGACTCATCCAGATGATCGAGGGCAGCGTGAGAATCTCTTCCACACCCGGTGTATGGTTCAAGACAAGGTCTGCACCTTGATCGTTGATGGTGGTAGCTGTACTAATGCTGCTAGTGAAGAGATGGTACAGAATCTTAATCTCAAGACCACTTCACATCCAAGACCTTATCAGCTACAGTGGTTGAATAACAAAGGAGCTTTAACAGTTTCGCAGCAAGTGGTAGTGAAACTCACAATTGGGAAGTATGAAGATGAGCTGCTTTGTGATGTGATTCCGATGAAGTCCAGTCATATTCTTTTGGGAAGACCATGGCAGTTTGACAGAAGAGTGTTTCATGATGGCTACACCAACAAGCAGTCATTTGAGTTCAAAGGACGCAAGGTCACTCTTCTACCACTTACACCCAGCGAGATCTACAAGGATCAGCTTCACATGAACCGCAAGGATACAGAGAAAGTGTCTTACAGCCTGTACATCAATCACAGCGAGTTCAATAAGCTATTTGACCCAGAGATGACCACATTCATGTTTGTCTACAAAGAGACACTCGCTAGTGCCAAGCCAGCAGAAGAGCTTCCACGCGAGATGATAGAGATTATAGAGGAGTACAAGAATGTATTTCCAGAAGAGATACCTCCAGGCTTGCCTCCAATACGTGGGATAGAGCATCAGATCGATTTGGTACCAGGTTCAGCTCTACCGATTAGACCAGCTTACAGAACCAATCCTGTAGAGACTAAAGAGCTGCATAAACAAGTAGAAGAGTTGATGAACAAGGGACACATCAGAGAGAGCCTCAGTCCATGCGCAGTACCAGTCTTGCTCGTACCAAAGAAAGATGGTTCATGGAGGATGTGTGTTGACTGCAGAGCTATTAACAATATCACAGTGAAGTACAGACATCCGATTCAGCGATTAGATGACATGCTGGACGAGCTATGTGGGTCAACAGTCTTCTCAAAGACCGATTTGAAGAGTGGGTATCATCAGATCAGAATGAAGGAAGGAGATGAATGGAAAACAGCTTTCAAGACTAAGCAAGGGCTCTACGAATGGCTAGTCATACCGTTTGGTCTCACCAATGCTCCTAGCAGCTTCATGCGTTTAATGAATCATGCTCTCAGACCTTTCATTGGCGTCTTTGTGGTTGTGTACTTCGACGACATCCTCATCTACAGCAAAGGTCTAGAAGAACACTTAGAACACATCCGCCAAGTTCTAAATGTTCTTCGTTCTCAATCCCTCTTTGCTAATTTTTCTAAATGTTCGTTCTGTACTACTGAGATTGTCTTTCTAGGCTTTGTTGTCAGTGTAGAAGGAGTTAGAGTGGACGATGAGAAGGTCAAGACTATAAAGGAGTGGCCAACACCCAAAAATGTGGCAGAAGTCAGGAGCTTTCATGGACTAGCAGGATTTTACAGGCAATTTGTCCAAGACTTCAGTACTATTGCAGCGCCACTTACAGAAGTTATCAAGAAGGATGTAGGATTCAGATGGGAGGAAGCACAAGAGAAGGTGTTTTCAGCCTTAAAAGAGAAGCTTATCACTGCCCTTATTCTCTTACTTCCTGATTTTATGAAAACTTTTGAGATTGAATGTGATGCCTCCGGAGTGGGTATAGGTGCTGTTTTGATGCAGGATAGGAAGCCAGTAGCTTACTTCAGTGAGAAGCTAGGAGGATCGACGCTAAACTATCCTACATATGACAAGGAGCTGTGCGCCTTGGTTCGGGCTCTTCAAACGTGGCAGCATTACCTGTGGCCAAAGGAGTTCGTTAATCATACTGATCATGAGTCCTTGAAGCATCTCAAAGGACAACAGAAGCTCAACAAGAGACATGCCAGATGGATGGAGTTCATAGAGACTTTTCCCTACACGGTTAAATACAAGAAAGGTAAGGATAATGTAGTCGCAGATGCATTATCCAGGAGGTACACTCTCGTTTCTACCTTGTCTTCTAAGCTTGAAGGTTTTGATAAACTAGTAGAACTTTATGAAACTGACATCGATTTTGCTGAGAGCTATGGCAAATGCCATAAGTTTGCTTTTGAAAACTACTATAGGCAGAATGGATATCTATTTTATAAGGATCGATTGTGCATACCAAGAGGATCTATAAGGGAACTATTGATTAGAGAAGCTCACGGAGGTGGACTAGCTGGACATTTCGGAGTGTCAAAGACTCTACTTGGACTGCAATAACACTTCTATTGGCCTCAAATGAAGAAAGACGTTGAGAAAGTCTGTTCTAGGTGCCATATCTGCAAAATGGCCAAGGGTAAAGTACAGCCCAACGGCTTGTACACTCCTCTCCCTATCCCTTCTCAACCTTGGACTCATATTTCTATGGATTTTGTTCTTGGCTTACCTCGAACCAGAAATGGTAGAGATTCAATTTTCGTTGTGGTTGACAGGTTTAGCAAAATGGCTCACTTCATTGCCAGTCACAAGACGGATGATGCTGTTATTATAGCTAACTTGTTTTTCAGGGAAGTAGTACGTCTGCATGGAATACCTCAAGTAATCATTTCAGACCGAGATACTAAGTTTCTAGGACACTTCTGGAGAACGCTATGGGCTAAACTCAGAACCAAGCTATCATTCTCAACCACATGTCATCCGCAAACAGATGGGCAAACCGAAGTGGTGAACAGGACGCTATCTACACTCCTCAGGACCTTAGTGAAAAGCAATCTCAAGTCATGGGAAGAATGTTTACCACACGTAGAGTTCGTATATAATCACGCTAAGCATTCTGCTACTCTATTCTCTCCTTTTGAAATTGTTTATGGTTTTAATCCACAATCACCTCTAGACTTGATTCCTTTACCTTTAAGTGTGAAGTGTAGCTTTGATGGCAAAGAAAAGGCTGAACAGGTCAGGATGATACATGCTAAAGCTAAGGAGAACATAGAGAAAAGAACCAAGCAGTACGAGAAACATGCGAACAAGGGCAGAAAGGAGATCGTTTTCGAAGAAGGAGACTTGGTGTGGATTCATCTACGCAAGGATAGGTTCCCAGAAGAGAGGAAAAGCAAGCTTCTACCACGAGCTGATGGTCCATTTGAAGTCATCAAGAAGATCAACGACAACGCCTACCAGATTGATCTTCAAGGTAAGTATAATATATCTTCAACCTTCAATGTTTCTGACTTGCTTCCTTATTATGCAGATCCCGATTTCAGGACAAATCCTTTTGAAGAGGGGGAGGATGATAATACAAGTGACTTCTGTACTACTACAGATCACCTAGACGCTTCGTTGTTTTCTTATTTCCTTTACACGCCTTGCTGTTTTATTTTGAACTTCCTGTTGTTTGGAGTGTCGAACCCTAGGGTTGATTATAAAACCCAAAAGCGACGCCTCCTTGTTTGGGAGCGAAGAAGTTTTATGTAACAAGTATTGTTGAATCTTTCTTCTCTCAATCCGAACTCGTGAATGCGTTCATGATTCCGAGTTTCTAAACACTTTGTGATTAAGAAACTCTTCACTTTATTTTCGAATCCATATAACCATCTAACACTTCTCACCATCGAATCATTGCTTTTCTCTCTCGAACATCACCTGCCTTCACTCGCAATCCACTTGTGCATCATCACCATCAATTCACGTTGCCTCTTACCTGTCATCAGCCTCCATCAGAGTTTCATCCTAGGAAGTTCGTATTAATGGGCTTTGGCACGAGTCTCGTTTTCAAGAGGAACTGACTGTTAACCAATTCCCTACAATCCAGGACGTGTTGCCCTGAGCTACGAACTGGATAGTTGCGGAAGAGGAAAAGGCCGCTACTACTGAAAAGTATAAGGTGGCCTCGAAGCCACGGTTCGAAGCACCAACCGAAAGGACACCTCCCCCAAAGTTCGGGCTGGGAACGTTCGCAGTGGATAAGTCTCCACAGAAGAGTTCCCCCATAGGCTCTCCATCTAAAATTACCATTTTCACCATGCTCAAAGAGCGGAGTTCTTCCGAGCAACAAGTGGATTCAAGATGATAACGCATATTGCGAGCTACATCAAGTCCATGGTCATTCAACCAGAGACTGCAAAAAGCTGATGCATCTCCTCGCTGAAAACTTCGTATCCGGCAAAATGCCGGACATAACTATCAATGAGTTCGAAAAAAAACCAGCGACTACTCCCAATGTCGACGACGATTCTCCACCTTCCAAAAAACCGAAGCAGTTAGACGGAAATGCCAGGCCAGAAAAGAGAATAGATGTCATCATGTGAGGATCGCGTATATTTTGCAACTCGATAATAGTGATTAATGATCACCAACGGAAGCTCGTAAGCTCGGGCCCTAAACGTATGAAGATCACCAGTAGTGACCTACCCGAGATCACCTTCTAGGAGAAACAAACGGAGAATTTGGATTGTCCACATGATGACGCTCTAGTCATATCGCTAGACGTTGCGAACCATGAAGTATGTTGGATCTTGATAGACACCGGAAGCTCAATGGATATAATTTTCCTGGAAACCCACACGAGGATGGGTATTGGAAGAGAGCACATCGCAGGTTCCCCTTCGCCTCTAGTCTCATTTGCAAGCGAGACGTCAATGTCTTTAAGGACGATTGCACTACCAGTGTCCACCCAAGGGGTGATCAAGATGGTAGAGTTCACGGTCTTTGACCGACCCACGACTTACAATGCAATAATAGGAACACCATGGTTATATCAAATGAAGGCGGTTCTTTCAATGTACCATCAGTACATTAAATTCCTAACCCCATAAGGAGTTCAGGAGATTTTGGGAAGCCAAAGAGTAGCTAGGAGCTATAAACTCGCGAGTCACAAGCTCTTGATCCAATAGCAACCATAGCTCGAGGTCGCAAAGAACCCAGTCCGAAAGCAACTCTGGGGCTACCTCACAAAAGCCATATTCATTAATGCGAAGTTTCCGGATTAGGAAATCAAGATAGAAGCTGGTTTGGGAGCGAACTTCGGGTTGATCTAATTTCTTTCCTCAAGGAAAACATGACTACCTTTGCATTGTCAGTTGACGAGATGATGGGCATCAACCCGGACATTATTTCACAGGAACAGAATGTAGACGCGACGTTCAAACCGGTGAAACATAAACGGCAAAAGTTTGGCCTTGAACGAGCCAAGATCGTCAACAAGGAGGAAAATTGACTACTAAGTGTCGGACAGATACGCAAAGTGAAGTACCCAGAGTGGCTTGCAAATATTGTAGTCGTAAAAAAGAAAACTGGGAAGTCGCGAGTGTGCGTCGACTTTACTGACCTAAACAAAGCGTGCCCAAAGGATAGTTTCCCGCTTCCGCACATCGATCGACTAGTCGAATCGAACTCGGGACACGAGTTGATGTCTTTTATGAATGCCTTCTCTGGCTATAACCAAATTCTCATGAATCTATACAACCAGGAGAAAATAGCATTCATTACGGACAAGGTACTTACTGCTATAATGTAATGCCTTTCAGACTGAAAAATGCTAGAGCAACCTACCAGCATCTAGTAAATGGGATGTTCGAAAAGCAGCTCAGGAAAACAATAGAAGTGTATATCGATGATATGCTAGTGAAGTCCATGGAAGCAAGTTCGCACCTCGCAGATCTGAAGGATTGTTTTGGAATCCAAAATCAGTTTGGGATGGAAACTCAATCCAACAAAGTGCACTTTCACAGTACCGTCGGGAGAGTTCTTGGGTTTTATCGTTACTGAATGACGGATTAAAGCTAACTGTCCATGAGTTCTCCCAAGACTCTGAGAGAAATACATCGTTTGAATGGACAAATTGCAGCACTCAATCGCTTCATTTCTCGGTCAACGGATAAATGCCTCTCATTCTACCAGCTACTAAAAAAAGGAGGAAAGCACTTCGCATGGGACGAGAAGTGTGAGGAAGTATTATCTCAGCTGAAAGCATATTTTTCCGAGCCGCCAGTATTGGAAAAGCCAGAGCTCGGTGAACCACTCTATTTGTACGTAGCTGTGTATTGGAGTGCGGTGAGCGGAGTCTTAGTTCGCGAGGAAAGGGGCAAACAAAGGCCAATTTTTTATGTCAGTAAGTTCTTTACGAGGGCTGAATCTAGGTATCCAATGATGGAAAAATTGGCCCTGGTCGTAGTCACCTCGGCAAGAAAGTTGCGGCCATACTTTCAGTCCCATTCAATCATAGTACTTACAACGCTCGTACAGTTCTCCACAGTCCGAACCAGTCTGGCAGGTTAGCCAAATGGTCCGTCGAATTGAGTGAGTAAGACATCGAGTTTCGGACACGAACTTGGGCTAAGGCACATGTTTTAGCGGACTTCCTCATAGAGCTACCACTCTCCGGTTCGGCTGAAGACAATACAGAGGTTCCCTGGACCTTGCATGTGGATGGGCTTCCTTGAAGTTAGGCGCAGGAATCAAAGTTCGTCTTAGCCCTCCCACTGGCGAGATAATTTAGCAGTCATTTCTCCTAGGTTTCAATGCATCTAACAACAAAGCCAAGTATAAATCATTTTTGGCGGGACTCCACCTTCTTATCGGGATCGGTGTCAGAAAACTCCGAGCTTTTTACGATTCGTAGTTGGTCGCTAATCAATTTTGAGGGATGGGCGTATGGAAGCTTATCTAGCGGCAGCTCGGGGATTAGCAGCCAAGGTCGATGACTTCAAGATTACCAAGATCGTGGGAGGCGAGAACTCTGCTGCAGACGCGTTAGCGTCACTAGCCTCGAATTCGGATCCCACTACGACACGAATCATTTCGGTAGAAGTCATCGAGTATCCAAGCATACGTCTAGAGAACTCAAGTGTAGTAACTCGAGCAATGAAGAAAAAACTAGCAGCCGAGGAGGTGGCACAGAACCTGAAACGATCCAACCCGTTTTTTTTTAATAAATAATAATAATAATAATAATAAATACTCTAAAATTAGTGGTCCCATATCCACTAGCCACCTAACCATAATCACACCAAACAGAGGAAAAGACAGAGGAAAAGAGAGAGGAAAATATCATGTGGTGATTTGTATGGTCTGTAAACAAGTTATTAAAACCTCTCGAACATAGCAAACCGACAATCAGATATGGATGGGCCTATGGACTGGGAATGGACATGAGACAAACTAAATGAGTTGGTGGTCAGGACGTCACAGATGTAAATGGGTTAGACAATAGGATTCTTGTTAAAAATGCCACTTTTATAAGAAATCTTTTGGATATAACATTTTTTGAAAATTTTGTGGATTTTACCACTTTTGAGAAGGAAAAAAATACGTATTTTTAATTTTTTTTTTACACAATACGTACTTAATACCAAATACTAAACCCTAAGAACAAATAGAACCGACTAAACCCAAACATAACAAATCAAACGCATGTTAAATCAAATTTTTATAACTTAGAAAGTGGTAAAATCAACAAATACCATTCCAAAAAATGGTTTTCTCATAATTGATTTTTAGACAATGCATATGTTTAAATGGGCGAAGTTAAACAAGTTTCAAATCTAAATGACTTTGCCATACATTTTTACTAAAACTTAAACTTATTTATGGAGTCCTAATTTTTACTTTTTTTTTTCTTCTATAGAAGTTTATATTAAAATATCTGAAAGGACTGAAATTATCTGAATATACAAGAAAACATGATGAATTGCTAAGAAAACTCCTATGAAATATTTGGTAGAAAATATTTCATACCATAAACCTACCATTTTTTTATGAAAATTTTGAATTAGTAGAAAAATGGTAAAAAATTCTCTACAAAAAACGATAATGAGAATTTGACATCAGAAGGATGAATAATTTTTAAGGAAAATATTAACAAACTCGACATAAGAAAAAGTGGAATTTATGCTATGAAAAGTGGCAGTTCAGTATACGACTAACCATGCCTGTTATCTACACTTTTGCATGTTCTGTTTGTGCTTTTTGGCATCTCTAAGATATTACAGTTTGTGGCCTTCAACCCTTCTTGAAATAACCAAAATAGAAGTGTCCGAGAAAGTGGAAGAGGAATTATTGAAGTGTATGAAAACTCCCGAACCCGAAATGACATCCTTTACTAACCTCCTTAATGTAATGAAGAGAGTTAATCAAACAAGTTGTGAACAAGAGTGCATACATACAAACTTTATCTAATATTTTTTAAACCTAGGCATGCATGCATTATCTTTAACAAAGCAGTGCATTCTTAAAACGAAATTAACAAGATCCTTACAATTTTTTTCAATCTAACTTTACAGAAAAAAACATATTTCCAATAAATTTTGTTTCATATGGTCAGAGATTCACAGTCTCACATTCATCTAACAAGTCAGTCGTCTAATAAACCAATTGTGTAAGAAAAATGGACCACACGTACTACCAATTAAATGTAGGAATCTAATTTACGCATTTATGTGAACACAAAAACCTCAACAGCTAGTCTCTTACATTTGCATTATTGTAGAGAAAACATGAATGATTTACATTTCTATGAATGAATTATACATACATATGACCATAAATATTATATGGCACTAAAACTAAGATAATTTTTGAATCATATGTATAAAATTGTCATCCTTATACATAATATATTTTATATATCATATGTATAAAATATCATGGTGCATTGTTTCAAATCATGGCACCATGATATATATATTTTTTTCTTTTGCCATCTCAATGTTGTAGGGTACTTGAATAATCCTTTTATGAGTTTTATCGTGAACAACAATATACAATTGGTGAGCTGAATATGGAATAAAAAGGGGTCTACACTAATTTTGGATACTTCTGACTCGTTGATTTTTTAAGTCAATCATGAGAGTATTTTCTTTTGGTCTTTGCATCAAATTACTCAAAGATCCGAAAAACCAAACAACCAAGTATTATTGATTAAACCGGATTGTGTTTGAAAATAATGATCCAATTTTCCTATTTTTTAGAATAATTGTTAAATAATATAGAGAATTTGTTAGAAATATCCTTTTTAGGATACCTCTTTTCAAAAATATCCTTTTTTTGAACATTTTTATTTTTACTCTCTTTTATACAATTACAATATGCTAAATTAATTTCTAGTTTTTTTTTTAATTTTGGGTTCTCTATTTTACATTTAAAATATAGTTTTGAGGGATTAGGGTTTAGTATTTTGAGCTTAGCAATTATAATTTAATTGTTTTATACATTGAAAAGGGGTTTTTTGAAAATGGATAACATCAAAGAGTATTTTTAAAAAGTGACATAGGAAAAAGGGTATTTTTGATAAAATATGTTATTTATCATCCCTTATATTTGATGAAAAAACTATGTTGCTTAAAGAAAAGAAGAAAAAATAGTGATGAAAATAACTAATTTTTTTTGATGATACATTATTAGTTTATTCAATCATTGACTATTTACATATTTCTTGTTCAATTTTGATCTTTAATCATTTCATGATTATTGCTTGACATCAAAAAATTCAAAATAATTTTTTTTTTTTTTAATTTTTATATTTATAATATATAATCATATAAATTGTTAATTACTTTATTGACCCACAATCAATCTGGTTAACTCGTTGACCCAGAAGGTAGTTCGGTTCGCAATCCGGTTCGGGTTTAAAAACATTGATTCTATGAGGAGTTTTTCTTTTGTAAATATTTTGGTTTTGATATGCCGCTTTTATTTTAATTTTCATTATTCCATACTTTATTATTTTTTAACTAAAAAATATTGATAAAAAAGAACACCTAATGGAAAACAAAAATATTTACTTAAGTTTCAAATTATTTACACAATGATGAAATTTAATATAAGGTTTCTTTATAATTTGTTTGAGAAGTCAAAATATTTTACATGCTAAATTTTTTTTATCGTACTATAGTTTGTATCGTAGTCGTATTATAGTTTGTATCAAAATTCAAAATAAGCTAGTTAAAAGCCCTGAGGAAGCGAGGTGATTGAAATAATCTTAACTAAGGTACTAACCCGCGAAAACCGCAGGCTGAACTTTTTTTTGATGAAAAATTTTAATAATTTATTTTGTTATTATATTATTTATAAAGGTTTGTGATTAAAAATTCAGTTTGTTTGTATTAATTTTTGTATTTTAAAAATGTTTAGTGAAAACCTGTCAATAAAACTTTTGCATGCAATGAATAAAATTATTTAAACATTTGTCAATTAAATACAATCCTTGCTATAGTTGTGAAGTAAGTAAAAAGATATAACTAACATGTAAAAAGATCAACTAAATATAACTAGTGAAGGTTCTGAAAAACCACTTAAAAAAACAGAAAACAACATTCATTATTTTTTCTGTGGCTTTCCTTACTCGTCTGTAATAAGCACTTTCAAGCATTAACTATATTCAAATCTCAACTTAGTTTTATTTTCCTAAAAAACGGTGGCTAAAAGAAATATATAAATTTTTTAATTAGATAAGATAGCATTTTTTATTTATTAATTTTTAAAATCTAAGAGAACCGTTATATATTTTATTACATTTGATTTTTGATAAAATTTTAAACCGTTGCTGGAAAAGTTTTTTGATAATATTTGTAGTCATATAGAATTTATTCGATTAGATTTTCAAAATCTTAGCTGTTAATTTTTTTTTAAGTACAAATTAGTTTTGATTCTAATAGATTTTTTTTTACTTTTCTACATGTATTTTATTTTATGTGTCCCCAATTCTCATTTTTAATTAATTATATTTAATTAATTAATTAATTAATTTTAATTAAGTTTTTCTAGTGACAATTAAATATAATTTTTTACACATTTTATGGTTAGTTTCATATTTGTACTTCCCAATTAATATAGTTTTTGACAAGCTTATTCTTTTTAATTGACCTAAAAATGGATTACCTTTACGGCGATGGTTTAAAAGAGTCTACATAGAAAACAAAAATGGCGGTTAATTAAGCTCGGAGACAAAAATATTTAATTTCCGTCGGAGTCATATACCATCACGAAAGTTATCATCTCGAGTGGCATCCAAGGCGGGATCGAGATTAAAGAGGTATATAAACATCGACTTTATAAGAGGCAAGTGTAAAATTGTAGAAGTTAGATCCTTAGTATCTCAACAAATATCTGCTTTCCAAACTATTCCTTAGACTTCAAATTTGAAACCTATATATGTGCACATTATTATTACTATTAGAACTGCACCATACTTTATACGCAGTTTTCACGTACATCACTGTTGATACCACGATTAATCACCTCGCTTCCAGAAGTGTTCCCGAGATGAACATATCAGGCTGGTACGAAAGGGCGGCCCGGTCCATTGGAACGAGGAGGTCCACACGAGCTGGAACCAGGTCGAACTAGGGAAGAGTGCTTAAATCATCTCGGAGTTCAGGGATATGGTCAAAGATCCCATCGGGCTGTCAGCCATAAATGATACACGTGATTGGCAGAGTAAATTGATTTCGCATTAATAGACTTGTAATAGTATAAGTAAAGAGGAGAAAAAGATTGTGAGGGATCTAAATATTTCTGGGCAATAAGAACTTTTAATCATTTCTCACACTGTAACAAGAATAGCAAAGTTTGACAGCTCGGAACTAAGACAGTGATAAACTCTTCCGTCTCAAAATCACTTCGGTAAGACAAAATCTTTTTTTTTACCTCACATTTGGCGCTAGAAAGGAGGGCGTTATCGCCTAAACTCTCTATAGTTCCAAGGTTTTTCTCGTTTCTACGTTGTCCCTATGGTCCATGAATCTTCAAACCAGTTAAGTTTTGAATCAATCCAAAAACTTTTGCAGGATTTAGCGGAGCAGTCAGATCGTCAGCAAACAGCGACTGCCGCCTTGTCAGAATGTTTTGATAGGCTGAAAGGACACGTCTCCACTCGATTAGAGGTTATCTCTAGTTCTGTGACCGATCTGTCAGCATCCCACTGTGCATATGCCGATCAGGTCGACCTCCTTTCTTACGAGCAAACCACACAGCGGCACGCTTTGGACTTTGGCGGGGTTATCCCACCATTCACCTCGCAGCAAGCATCAACTCAAACAACAATGGCGCCAGCGTCCGGGACCGTGCTTTCACCCCAAGCTACTCCCCAGGTCGCAGTTCCATTGACTGACAAAAATCTCACTCCGATGGGAGTTGAAGTTACGGCTACTCTGCCTGTCCCAGTTCAACTTCCTCCCCCGGTGGAAGGAGCCATCCTCCAAGAGAGCATCGCTCCAGGATTTGCCTCCAGCCCCAAGATCCATCGAATGCAGGACAAGATCCGCGCAATGCGATCTAGAGTGCATAGTGCAACCACTTCGGTGCCTGACATCTCGATCGACAACTTAACGAGCTGTAAACTTCTTTTATAAAACAATATTTGAGTCTAATTGAAACAGCGGTTATCGACGCCCATCTTTGAAACCTGAGTCAAACAGCAGGAGAATCACTTCGTTCCTATATTACAAAGTTGAAAGAGATCCAGGTCCAAATACTAGGGTTTTCGGACTCAACCGCCTTGGCGGCTTTGAAAAATGGACTTTGACACGAGTCTCGTTTTCGAGAGGAACTGACTGTTAACCAATTCCCTACAATCCAGGACATGTTGCACTGAGCTACGAACTGGATAGTTGCGGAAGAGGAAAAAGCTGCTACTACTCAAAAGTATAAGGCGGCCTCAAAGCCACGGTTTGAAGCGCCGACCAAAAGGACACCTCCCCCAAAGTTTGGGCTGGGAACTTTCGCAGTGGATAAGTCTCCACAGAAGAGTTCCCCCATAGGCTCTCCATCTAAATTACAATTTTCACCATGCTAAAAGAGCGGAGTTCTTCCGAGCAACAAGTGGATTCAAGATGATAACGCATATTGCGAGCTACATCAAGTCAACGGTCATTCAACCAGAGACTGCAAAAAGCTGATGCATCTCCTCGCTGAAAAGTTTGTATCCGGCGAAATGCCGAACATAACTATCAATGAGTTCGAAAAAAAACCAGCGACTGCTCCTAAAGTCGACGACGATGCTCCACCTTCCAAAAAACCAAAGCAGTCGGACGGAAATGCCAGGCCAAAAAAGAGAATAGATGTCATCATGTGAGGATCGCGTATATTTTGCAACTCGATAACAGTGATTAATGATCACCAACAGGAAGCTCGTAAGCTCGGGCCCTAAGCGTATGAAGATCACCAGCAGTGACCTACCTGAGATCACCTTCTCGGAGAAACAAACGGAGAATTTGGATTGTCCACATGATGACGCTCTAGTCATATCGCTAGACGTTGCGAACCACAAAGTATGTTGGATCTTGATAGACACCGGAAGTTCAGTGGATATAATTTTCCTGGAAACCGTCACGAGGTTGGGTATTGGAAGAGAGCACATCGCAGGTTCCCCTTCGCCTCTAGTCTCATTTACAAGCGAGACGTCAATGTCTTTAGGGACGATCGCACTACCAGTGTCCCCCAAGGGGTGATCAAGATGGTAGAATTCACGGTCTTTGACCGACCCACGACTTACAATGCAATAATAGGAACACCATGGTTATATCAAATGAAGGAGGTTCCTTCAACGTACCATCGGTGCTTTAAATTCCAAACCCCATAAGGAGTTCAGGAGATTTTGGGAAGCCAAAGAGTAGCTAGGAGCTGTAAACTCGCGAGTCACAAGCTCTTGATCCAATAGCAACCATAGCTCGAGGTCGCAAAGAACCCAGTCCGAAAGCAAGTCCGGGGCAACCTCACCAAAGCCATATTCATTAATGCGAAGTTTCCGGCTTAGGAAATGAAGATAGAAGCTGGTTTGGGAGCGAACTTCGGGTTTGATCTAATTTCTTTCCTCAAGGAAAACATGATTACCTTTGCATTGTCAGTTGACGAGATGATGGCCATCAACCCAGACATTATTTCACAGGAACAGAATGTAGACCCGACGTTCAAACCGGTGAAACAGAAACGGCAAAAGTTTGGCCCTGAACGAGCCAAGATCGTCAACAAGGAGGAAAATTGACTACTAAGTGTCGGAAAGATACACGAAGTGAAGTACCCAGAGTGGCTTGCAAATATTGTAGTTGTAAAAAAGAAAACTGGGAAGTCGCGAGTGTGCGTCGACTTTACTGGCCTAAACAAAGCGTGCCCAAAGAATAGTTTCCCGCTTCCGCACATCGATCGACTAGTCGAATCGACCTCGGGCACGAGTTGATGTCTTTTATGGATGCCTTCTCTGGCTATAACCAAATTCTCATGAATCTATACAACCAGGAGAAAATAGCATTCATTACGGACAAGGTACTTACTGCTATAAGGTAATGCCTTTCAGACTGAAAAATGCTAGAGCAACCTACGAGCATCTAGTAAATAGGATGTTCGAAAAGCAGCTTAGGAAAACAATAGAAGTGTATATCGATGATATGCTAGTGAAGTCCATGGAAGCAAGTTCGCACCTCGCAGATCTGAAGGATTGTTTTGGAATCCTAAATAAGTTTGGGATGGAAACTCAATCCAACAAAGTGCACTTTCACAGTACCGTCAGGAGAGTTCTGGGTTATATCGTTACTGAATGACGGATTAAAGCTAACTGTCCATGAGTTCTCCCAAGACTCTGAGAGAAGTACATCGTCTGAATGGACAAATTGCAGCACTCAATCGCTTTATTTCTCGGTCAACGGATAAATGTCTGTCCTTCTACCAGCTACTAAAAAAAGGAGGAAAGCACTTCGCATGGGACGAGAAGTGTAAGCAAGCATTATCTCAGCTGAAAGCATATTTGTCTGAGCCGCCAGTATTGGAAAAGTCAGAGCTCGGTGAACCAATCTTTTTGTACGTAGCTGTCTCTAGGAGTGCAGTGAGCGGAGTCTTAGTTCGCGAGGAAAGGGGCAAACAGAGGCCAATTTTTTATGTCAGTAAGTTCTTTATGGGGGCTGAATCTAGGTATCCAATGATGGAAAAATTGGCCCTGGTCGTAGTCACCTCGGCAAGAATGTTGCGGCCATACTTTCAGTCCCATTCAATCATAGTACTTACAACGCTCGTACAGTTCTCCACAGTCCGAACCAGTCTGGCAGGTTAGCCAAATGGTCCGTCGAATTGAGTGAGTACGACATCGAGTTTCGGACTCGAACTTGTGCTAAGGCACATGTTTTAGCGGACTTCCTCATAGAGCTACCACTCTTCGGTTCGGCTGAAGAAAATACAGAGGTTCCCTGGACCTTGCATGTGGATTGGCTTCCTTGAAGTTAGGCGCAGGAATCAAAGTTCGTCTTAGCCCTCCCATGGGCGAGATAATTTAGCAGTTATTTCGCCTAGGTTTCAATGCATCTAACAACAAAGCCAAGTATAAATCATTTTTGGCGGGACTCCACCTTCTTATCGGGATCGGTGTCAAAAAACTCCGAGCTTTTTACGATTCGTAGTTGGTCGCTAATCAATTTTCGAGGGATGGGCGTATGGAAGCTTATCTAGCGGCAGCTCGGGGATTAGCAGCCAAGGTCGATGACTTCAAGATTACCAAGATCCCGGGAGGCGAGAACTCTGCTACGGAAGCGTTACGTCACTAGCCTCGAATTTGGATCCCAATACGACACGAATCATTTTGGTAGAAGTCATCGAGTATCCAAGCATACGTCTAGAGAACGCAAGTGTAGTAACTCGAGCAAAGAAGAAAAAACTAGCAGTCGAGGAGGTGGCACGTAACCTGGAACGACCCGACCCATTTTTTTTAATAAATAATAATAATAATTAATACTCTAAAACTAGTGGTCCCATATCCACTAGTCACCTAAGCATAATCACACCAAACAGCAGAAATAACAATACCAATAAATAACCAATAATCCAATAACCAATAATAAAGAAACCGTATTAATTCCAATCATAAACTAATGATCCAATCAACATAAACCAGAGAACAAATAATCCTAAACAACATTCTAGGACTCAACTCTAGCAAACTAACAGAAGTCATACAACCAAGCGAGCCACTAGAACATCCTCCTCTTCATTTCTTTGATTCCACGATCACACTTTGCCTTTACATGCACCACAAACACAAATTGAGATGCATGAGTATTTAAAAAACACTCAGTGAGGCAATCCTCCCATCTACTCGGCTATACACACAAGCAACTGAGATACCAATGTCTAAAACAATCAACAAACAAAGCATACAAACAAGGAAGCAAACATAGTCTCACTGGAAGGGAGGTGTCGACCGACACCAGCCAAGTGTCGAATCTTGCTTCCCATCTCCTCTAATCCGTCCAATACTCATTCCCAAAGCCATATGATTCCGTAGGAACCCTATAGCAACCATAACAAGCAACAAAACACCACAAACAACACCAAACAAGCAAGACAAAGGAAATCTCAGACTTAGATAAGCCATGGTCATGCACTCACCTCTTTGCAGGAAGTTTCTGACCAACCACGACGAATCCAACCTTCCTAGCAAGCTTTAAACATGTTCCTAGCCTCAGATCTCTCAAGAAAAGACAATAAATCTCACCAATCTTCCCAAAAACTCAAGAACGCTTCTTTTCTCTCTTTTCTTTCAATAATCTCTAAAAGGCGACAGAAAAACACTTTCCAAAACTCTTCTGTTGACAATCCACTTTAATATCTCGGTTCAATGGTTTTCCTTAAACCAAACCGACCCAAATCGATAATTAAATCGAACTGGTCAAACCAGAAATCAATGGTGTCGATCGACACTACCCTTGGTGCCAGTCGACACCCATCCCCAAAATGCATATTTTTTGTTCGCGGATGTTACATAACCTTTTACTCGCAACGACTTCGCCACCAGCCGAGGCAAATCCGGAAATCATGCACCTACCTAATAACGAGCTGGAAGCCAATATGGAAATCCCCACACCGGACCAACCTAGCCCACTGAACGACCTAGCTATGCTCCCGTAGCAACCTCCGAGCAACACGCCCACTAACAGTAGGGGAGCATGAGACTGGCGACCCCCCGACCGACAAGTGGGCAGCTAGGAAAGTTAAAAATTTTAAGTGTGCGGTATTGCATATATAATAGAGCACTTTTGCGTCGGAGCGTAGCCAACCCGTACTTAACATGTGTGGCTGGCAAGCAATCCATTGCGCTAATGCAAGCTGTCCATAATGGCCCTAATGGTAATCATTCCGAAGGTCGTACTCTGACCTTCAAGATAAAGAGGCAAGGATATTTTTGGCCTACTATGCTCGCTGATTGTGAAGAGTATGCCCGAACTTGTGAGAAATGCCAAAAGCATGCCCCATCTATACATCAGCCCACCAAACTGTTATCCTTGGTGTCAGCACTTTATCCATTCATGAGGTGGTCGATGGATATTATTGGTCCCTTACATCGGGGGCCAGGAGGAGTTCAGTACGTGTTGGTTCTCACTGATTACTTTTCCAAATGGGTGGAAGCAGCAGCTTACGCAATCATAACACACAAGTAAGTAAAGCAATTCGGGCTGAAAAATATAATTTACCGGTACGGTGTTCTATACAAAATCGTTACGGATAACGGTCCACATTTTATCTCTTGGCAATTCGAGAGCTTTTGTGCGGAATGGAAGATATGTCTTAGTAAATCGACTATGCGTTACCCGCAAGGAAACAGACAGGCCGAAGCAAGCAATAAAGTTATCTATCTAACCTAACAAGAAGATACTCACAAAGGAAGATGGCCAGATGAGCTGCATGGCGTACTCTGGGCAATCCGAACCATGCCTCGGCAGACAACTAATGAAACGTTTTCGTTAGTGTATTGAGTCGACACCGTAGTCCTAGCTGATATAGAAGTCCCTAGAGTTTGTACAACGCTGAACCCAGCCCAGAAGGCGGAGAACAAAGAATTCCTACGAGATACCGTGGATGTCGTAAATGAGCGCCGAGATCAGACCTTAGCTCATATGCAAAATTACCAAAACGTTGTAGCTCGCTACTACAACTCCAAAGTTTGGGGAAGACCGTTAATTGTGGGAGACCTGGTTCTTCTGAAAGTTCACAAGAATACAGATAAGAAAAATGCAGGAAAACTTGGGATCAATTGGGAAGGTCCGTACAAAATCACCTGCGAAGTACGAAATGACTTTTATCGTTTAGAAGACTCCGAAGGAAATCCGGTCCCGAGATCATGGAACTCCCTGCACATTAAGCATTTCTACAATTAGTTAGCTACATTGATTAACGTTGTACTGAACTACGACTGGCTTGATCCCAAAAAAAGGTACGTAGGCAAACCACTTCGGGTTCAGCTACCAAATTTCCTAACCAGCGCATAACTTTGCAAGTTCTTTAAACCGAAGTCTTACTTCGTAAACTCTTTCATTCTGAAGTCTTACTTCGTAAACTCAGAAAACTAAATTACTTCGTGAATTCATTCAAACCAAAGTCTTACTTCGTACAGTCATTAAATCAAAGTTTTACTTCGTAAGTTTATCGAAGTCTTACTTAAGACCGAAGTCTAACTTCAGGAATTCATTCAAACTGAAGTTTTACTTCGTAAAAATCATTAAATCGATTTTTACATCTTAAATTCATTTAGACCGAAGTCTTACTTTGGAAGTTCATTGAGCGGAAATCTTTCTTCTAATTTTGTAATTTAACTTCTTTCCTTGCTCAGTTTTCAGGATTAGAATTTACTTAAAAGGTTTGATACTAAATGCGATAGTCAAGAAGTATAAAATCGAAAGCAGTAAAATTATTCCCAAAGATGTTTTTTGCTCGGGGTGGTCACCGCTACGAAAAACCCCAAACTAAGTCTAGAAGGAAGAAAAAACAAGAGGGGGGCCACTTGGAAAAAAAACAATCCCTGATTAAATTCATGAAGTAGAAGGATCTAGAATGGGGATGGGCTCAACTGTAGCTTCAGCTACTTCTGGTGGGATCACAGGAAAAAGCTCAGGCATAGTCGTTTCGGATGCGCCTACCTCCGAAGTGGTGTTAGCTCGGATAATTTTCAGTTCCTGGTTCAACATTTTCCCGAAGTTAGTCTTGGATTCATCAATTATGATACTCAGCCGAGGCTCATTGCATAGCAGATCTGAAGTAGTTTCCGCCAAGATATTGGAAAAAGCTGAAATATCAAAGTCTCAAGACTTTCTCGACCAGCATCCGGTTAGACTTAATCTCATTAGCTCGGATCAGTGCTGGAGCCAGTCATTCTCTCTCTTCGAAGTGCATTTTCTCATCCTCAATTAGGGGACAAAGAGTTCGTCTCAATGATTGTCGCTCCTCTCTTTGGACCCTCTCGATCTCGCAATTGTTCCCTGCCTGCAGAAGTTAGTTGCAAAGTTTGATCTCATGCAGCCTCGTAGTAGAGTTCACCCACATTCTTCAACTTCTCGCCTCAGATCTTCATTGGAAACCCTGAGGTCTATTACTTTGGCCTCAGCGTTTTTCATCTGAGATTGAATCTGCTCAACTTTCTCCACACTCTTGGCGTTGACAGACTCCAATCGAACATATTCTGCCACGTGACCCTCGAGTTCGGCTATTCTGCGTTGAAGCTTTGTCACCTCGAAAACCGAGGGGGAAACGAACAGTTGCTCTTCGTACGACGCAACCGAGTTTTTGCACTCAATCATCATTTATAAAAATAAGATTTTAGTAACACCTCTTTTTAAAAATATATATATAGCGAGCTAAATCACTTCGACACTGACCTCACCAACTTTATCCGAAAACCAGTTGGCTAGGGGAGCTACATCACATAAACTAGGTTATTCCACTTAATAAATAGTTAAATACTCATGATAATCTTACATAAGATTTTACTTACCACGAGGTGAGTGGCGCTACTCTTTTGGGGGAAGTTTGCCTCCCGACTCCTTAGTATGAGAGTCACCCGACTCCTTCTCTTTAGCTAGATTTATTTCGCTCATCACTTGAGGAGCTAGTTCGGACACGGGCCTTCTCACGGGAGGAGGAAGAGGACTCAGGTTCCTTCCTTTTCTTAGTTTGCTCGACTAGCTTTGAGCTACTTTCAGCTCAACCACGAGTAGCAGTCAGAATGGTAGCCTCTATCTCTAAGGATTCGTTAGTTGAATCTGGGATGACGATTAAGGGGGGCTCAGACAATTCAGAGGTCGGGGCAAGAGTGTTACTCACCTCGGGAGCTGGGGAGTCAACGCTCTTCTCCTTTGGAGGGATGCAAGCTTTATCTTTGGCAATAGCAATGGACAACAACCTTTTCGATTCTTTCTCCGCAGTCTCAAGCTCTTTCAAGAAAGCCCTTTCCTCCCTTTAACCAATCGAGGAGGTATCGGAAACTCGAGGGGGAGAAGAACGAACATAGGAACGATTTCTTAGCCTCACCCCGGACTCCCTGGTACGTTCGCACGAAAAAGAGTCCCATGCAATTTGACCGCTACAAAATCGAGAGAAGTACTCCGCAAAGGTAGGGGAGAGCATACCTCGCTTGAAGTGAGCTAAAACAGAACAGCAAAACAGTTAAAAACCAAGGAAAAAATAAACTAATATGTCATGCGAGATGCTCTACGCTACCAATTTTTGAAGTCTACTTCGACACAAACAAACTCGTGAGATGTCCAAAGGTGAGTTCATTAACTGGGAAATAGAAAAAGGATTTGTGCCACTTCTCACCTATTTTTGGGATGGTCATCGAAGACCTTGAGTCCCGAGAGTGGACTGACGTAGAGGGTCCCTTTGGTTCACCCGGTCTTCACGATATAAACGTGAAGGAAGTCAGAGAGAGACAAGAGATAATCGTGTTCCTCCACCAAAGTGCAAACAAAGTTCAGACACATCTGTGGAAGTGCGAACCCCAGTTCAAACATCATCCGCACAATGAGCTCCGGGAGCGGAAAGGACAACCCACACGCCGAGAAAAAAGTCTCGAACGCACAGCAGTAACCCGGAGGAGAGTTTTCGGGGATTCATGAGCTTTGGGGGATTGGATTTCAATCTCCGGAAGAATTTCGTAGGATCCTCTGATCTCAGCTGCGTCTTTCTCCGAAAGAATAGACGGTGGGTAGGGACCAAAAACACTGGGATTAAGCGGTTTAGCGGCTTTACTATGGGTAGACTTTGGAAGTGACATGATTCTCGAAGGAAAACGGTGGTAATCGACTTAGAAAAGCGTTTATTTCTCCGGCAATAACGAAAGATAACGAGAGCAAAAGAGAGAGACGAGAGCAAAGCAATTTAAAAAATGAGTTCTAAAGGAAAAACCGAAGGAACCCTACCTTTATAAGCCGGGGAGAAAGCAATGATGACCTAGGGAAGCGAAAGGTCGAGTTTCTCCCCCCTTCCCATCTTATAGCTGATTAGATTGATGGGTAGGATCCTTGCCCTGTTCGGGAAGGCAAATCTCATCAGTATCACGATCAAATCATGATATTTGAAAAAGATTTGGAATATATTTAGTTTCCCCATACAAGCACAAGAAGATCAAAAGTCCTCCGAACTATTCAGTTCGAGAGACTTGGGGGCAACTGTTGGTACCACGATTAATCACCTCGCTTTGAGGAGTGCTCCCGAGATGAACATATCAGGCTGGTACAAAAAGGGTGGCCCGGTCCATTGGAACGAGGAGACCCAAATAAGGGACACGAGCTGGAACCAGGTCGGACTTGGGAAGAGTGCTCAAATAACCTTGCACTGTAACAAGAATAGCAAAGTTTGACAGCTTGGAACTAAGACGGGGATAAACTCCTCCGTCTTAAAATCACTCCGGTAAAAGAAGATCTTTTTCCGATCTCACAATCACCATTCAGAATCTAAAGTTTTGATCACATTAGCCGCAAATTGCAACCCGCAATTTCGAGGTCTTTTTTATTATTGTTGCTGCCATTGAAAATTCCCCTACATTCAGAATTTATTGGTCTCGAAATTAAAATATCTATTGAAAAACTGAAATACTGAATGGGTACGAAACTCAAGATCCCAATTATCCAAAAATGAAGAGTCGAACCGATATACCAAACCGAATTTAGTTTTATCCTGAATAATGAGGTAGTTGCCTAGTTGATGAGCTGAAACTGGACCAAAAAATTGGTTCTACACTAATTTTGGGAGCTTCTGACGTTGATTTTTTAAGTTAATCATTAGAGTATTTTCGTTTGATCTATGCACTGAAATCTCAAGCAGGCGCTTTAATTACCCAAGGTTCTTTCATATGTTAGCTTACTATTTTGAATTTCTGGTTAACTATTACCCTTTTATGCTCCAACTTACTCTGTACCTTGGTTTAAATATCTGTCGATCTAAGATTGGAAAGAAGATGGACCCTTCACAAGTAGCAATAGTGAACGAGTTTTCTGTCCAAATAAAAATTCTTGTATAGATATGTGTGGTTGCCATTGGAGTTATTACATTATCCAACCATAAGAGGACGCGAGTCACACCCGACGCAGTTAACGCATACACACTTAGACTTTTCTACTTTGTTTTAATTGTGCTTAGGTATCCGACTGTTCTCATTCCTTCCTCATTTTGTATAAATAGAGGCCATATATGCAGTTTGACATTTTATCTATCACTTGTCTTTCCATAACAAGAGAGTTAGAAGTTCAAATATATGGCTTCCAAGTCTTTTGTTCTGTTGGGTCTCTTTGCAGTGCTTCTTGTCATCTCAGATGTGGCCGGGGCATCTGCTAGCAAACCCGGTACGTAGATAATTTAATGTATTACAGTCTATTTCTTACTTTAATTTCGAGGCGGTTTAATAAGGGAAACATATGTTCGTTAGGCGGCTAATTGGACCCGAGCTAACATAACATTTGATTATTCATGTTAAGATTTTGTCAGTTTTTAAGTCCGGACTGTTTTGGCTTGACAACGGTTAATATAATTATTTGGTGTTACTATAGTCCAAATCCTGAATACGACTTTTAGTGCTCACTATATTTACCAGACCATCTCAAAATACCTATATGTTTAGTGGAAACTATATCTTGAGCGTATTATATTTAACTATCTAAATTGTTTAAAAATAACTATAGATTCAAATTTATATACATATTTATTTCAAAAATATCTTTAAGCGAAAAGCTATTTTAACCGTGGAGAGGAATGCACAATATGCACGTGCTAAACAATATCTTTGAAATAATGTATTGTTTTGGACAGGCCCGGTGAAGAGTGAGGAAACTGTGCAACCTGATCATCAAGATGGTGGAGGTTATCACATCTCCGGAGGAGGAGGAGGAGGAGGTGGATACTGCCACTACGGCTGCTGCTATAAGGGTTTCCGTAGCTGCTCAAGGTGTTGCTCGTATGCCGGAGAAGCTGTTCAGACTCAGCCCGGTCACTGAAATAATATAATCTATTCAACACTACGCAAGATTTGCATTATGTGTGTATCACTTTTAAGTAAACCATGGTGCGTTTGTAATGAAGTGTACTTCAGTTTACAAAAGAGGCAAAATTGATTAAGAAGAAAAGTATTTGGGAATATAGTTTGATAATGTAATGTTTATGTGAGTTGTAATCTGTGTTGTTTGCATAATAAAGTTGTTTGTAGTTTATGTTATTCTCTTTTGGTTTTGTATAAAATAGCCACCTGACAAGTTCTAAACAAACTGAAATGCGCTTTTCGCATATTAGCTACATAAAAATTAATACTATGACAAAAGTGCATTTGGTCTAAGACCATTTCCATTAGACATAGTAAGAGAATGTCTTAATATATAATTAAAAATATATATTAATTTCCACAGCTCCCAATCCTAGTTGTCACGAGCAAACCAAATCCTAAATGAAGCCAGCCTTCAAAACTTCTAGATAAGGCATTTACAGCTTCTCCGCAAACTAACACAAAAACGCAATAACAACAGCGGACTAACTCACAAATCCGACGGTTACACGAGCATCTATGGGCAATTAGAGAAACCACCTCTGCTCACCATTCCTATTGCAAACAAGAGGAACCATCTCCCACGAGTAAGTGATGCCACATAGACCAAAGTGCCGCCTCTATTTTTCTCATGAGACTCCATTTGTGTATAACATGGACCTCCAAAAACTGTTTCACGAAATGAAAAACACCAACATCGAAATACCGAACTGAGAAAATGGAACCTAATGAAGAGCCACAAACTAGCAGCAACGGAAGACGAAACTGACACCAACGTCCTCCCACAAGATAGTTTGGCATCTCAGAATATGTGTTTTTTTCTTTCGATTGGGTTAATATTTTTCTCCGTTGCTGTTTTTATTGCCTGTTTATTCAGTAGATTTTTTTGTTTTCTCTGCTACTTGTGTTCATTGTAATTTCTGTTAAAACTCAAAAATGGTATAAATACACAATGATACCAAAATAAAAGAAAGTATATATGAATATTGTAAGACAATTTTTTTTTGGTAAATGTGAGACATCATGTCTATAAAAGCATCATTATCGGTTACCCACTAAAATGTCTTTAAAACCAAAAAAAAAATATTTTAATTTTAAAATAATATTCTAATTTTTTAATACAGTTGAGCCATTAATAGAAAGACCCATGTTGATTTTTTCTCATCCCGTGTCTCCAAATGCTTTGTAGAAGAAGACCTAAGTCTTTTCTCTTTCCTACTTTTTCTTTGTTTATTAATTTTTTTGTGGTTCAGATATTGATACAGACACTTCCGGTAGAAATGCCTTCATGTCTTTATGAAAACATTTTTATTGAATGTGTTACTCATAATATAAAATTAGTATCTTTATAATTAAATTTATGTTTAGACACTTGCAAAGGTTATGCAATGGAGATGTCTAAAGTAGATGCGACTGTTCTCGTTTACGATCTGGTTAGGATTAAACGACCAAATCCCAACTGAAATTATTAAAACTGAAAGAATTGACGCCGAATGGAACCGATCCGAAACCATCCTAAATACCAATTACAAAACCAGAGCTAGGCTACACTCTAATTTAATATTTTCATGTCAGACTAACAAAAGCCACATATTCACGGTCATTTAACAAGTCAGTCTTCTAAAGCCTTGACCGGAAGAGCAAATGAAAGAGTTTTTTTATATTTTTATTACAAGAGAGACTACACGAAAACATTTGTTAAGATAGCAAGGGAGCATTTGAGTGAGGTAATATCACCTTCTTTTGACTTAGATTGAGGCTCTTCAGTTATCATCTATCAAATTCTCATGCCGTTTTCCTCCCTCTATTTCAATGTAGATTAAGAAAACTCAACAAGTCTGCACCTCCTTATATAGAGAACACCTTGACCAAAACCTAAACACATTAAGAATATATCTAGATAACTCCTAGACATATATTTATATCTCTAGATAACTCCTAAAGATATTATTAGTCCTTATCTCTTTACTAAACCATAATTTGGTTGGCTTATGACTCAAGCCATGTCAAGCTTATCCAACATTCACTTCCTTAAACTTGAAATTGATCTTAGACAAATCATGAACTCTAACCAGGTCCCTCATCTCCATGAACTTGATCCTACCGAGAGCCTTAGTGAGTATGTCCACCTTTTGCTCACTTCCTGGAACATGTTCCAATTCTATAAAGCCACTTTCCACACACTCTCTTATGAAGTGGTACCTAGTGTGAACATGCTTACTCCTTTCATGAAACACAGGGTTTTTAGTGAGAGCGATGGCTGATCTATTGTCGACTTTAATGACAACCTTCTCACATTGCGACCCCATGATTTCTCCAAGCAACTCTTGGAGCCAAATGGCTTGTCGTGCAGCTTCGGTACCCGCCATGAACTCCACTTCACAAGAGGATAAGGCAACAATTTCCTGTTTTTTTGAACACCAAGATATCGGACTTTTTCCAAGATAGAACACATGTCCTATTGTGCTCTTACCATCGTCATGATCAACATTGTAGCTGCTATCACTATAGCCTATAAGTCTTGGAACTCTAGGGGCTGATCGCTCAAACACCAAACCATAAGTAGTTGTTCCTTTTAGATACCTTAAGCATTGCTTCATCGCAGCTCCGTGAGATATCTTTGGATCCTGCATGTAACGACTCAAAACTCCTACACAACAGGATAAGTCAGGTCTTGTATGCAACAAATAACGAAGACAACCAATGTTCTTCTTGTAACTTGTAGCATCAATACTTATTTCTCTTTCTGATTTAGCCAATTTCATACCAGACTCCATTGGTATGTGAGCTAAGTTGCAATCTTTCATCCCTGCATCTTCAAGTATCCTCAGAGCATACCGTCTCTGATTGAGCATTATTCCTTCACCATACTGACAAATTTCAATGCTGAGGTAGTAACTCAACCTTCCTAAGTCACTCATCTCAAAACTCGATGACATTCCCTTCTTGGACTCACTTATGATCTTCACATTCGTCCCAGTAACGAACAAATCGTCCACATAAACTGCGACAACTAATAAATCATTACTCACCATCTTATGATAGACCGAAGGCTCCTTAGAACATTTTTCAAATTTGAGGTCCTTGAGAATTTGGTTTAACTTATTGTTCCAAGCTCTAGGTGCTTGCCTCAAACCGTATAATGCTTTATTGAGCCTATAAACCATGTCATCACGCCCCTTTTCTTCAAATCCCTCTGGTTGTGTGACATAGACTGTTTCCTTTAGTTCGCCATGGAGGAAAACTGTTTTGACATCCAAATGATGGATCTCCCATCCGTTAGTTGCAGCAAGGTTAATAAGCATTTGAATTGTCTCAAGTCTTGCCACAGGTGCAAACACCTCATCAAAGTCTATCCCATGTTGTTGTACATAACCTTTCGCGACGAGTCTAGCCTTATGCTTGTTGATACTTCCATCGGAATTACGCTTAAGTTTAAATACCCACTTCAAACCAATCGGTTTTGCTCCAACCGGGAGATCTACAAGGTTCCATGTGTGATTCTTGATTATCGAACTTATCTCATCCTCGCATGCTGAAACCCAATGCTTTGACTCCTTAGCTTCACTAATATTTCTTGGTTCATCATTTAAACACATAAATAATCTTTCTCCTTCCTCTTTCGAAATCATAACCTAGTCTTCAAGATATTTAGGTATGAGCGATTCTCTTGATGATCTTCGCACAATAGGAGCTTCTAAAACTTCTGTTTCCTGCTCATGTAAGATTTTGGAACCGCTTCTTTCAGAGGTCTCGAAATCCTGCTCTGTTTCTACATGCTCTGTCTCGTCATTCTCTGTTTCAGTCTACTCTGTTTCTTCATTACAATACGATGACCGAATGCCATGGTTGCCATATTCTCCGAAAGTGATATTGAAACCTTCATCAGGTCTCTGCTCAGTGTTACTGCTCCAGTTCCATCCCTTTGTTTCGTCAAATACTACATCACGACTCACTATTATTTTCCGGTTTTGAGGATCTAATAGTCGATACGCCTTTGAGCCTGGTTCTATACCTAAATGAATAAGCATACATGACCTGTCATCAAGTTTCTTCAAATGTGGCCTTTCAACTTTTGCATATCCAATGCATCCGAACACTCGCAGATGGTCAATGTTGGGCTTCTTAAGTCGTAAGGCTTCATAAGGTGGTTTGTCCTTGACAGCTCTCGTAGGGATCCGGTTCAAAAGATAAGTGCAGTGTCTTATAGCTTCACCCCATAGATAGTTAGGCACACACATATGTTTCATAGTGCTTCTTGCCATCTCCATCATTGTTCTATTTATCCTCTCCACCACTCCATTTTTGCTGTGGAGTATAAGGAGCAGTAAGGTGTCTCTGGATTCCAGAGTTTTCACACAAATTGTTAAACTCTTGTGACACAAACTCGCCATCTCTATCCGTTCAAAAAACTTGTATCTCTCACCTGTCTCTTGCTCCACAGTGGTCTTGAACTTCTTGAATTTGAGGAGAGCATCACTCTTTTCTTTTAACAGGATGGTCCACATGTACCGAGAATGGTCATCAATAAGAACAAACACATACCTATTTTCTGCTGGTGTGCTTGGTGTTATAGGTCCGCAGAGATCTCCATGGATGAGCTCAAGTCTCTTAGACGCACGATACATGGTAGCTTTAGGGAACACATGTCGTGTTTGTTTGCCAAGTAAACATGATCGACAAATCTCTTTTTCCATTATTAAGTTACTTTATATTTCCATCATCATTGTTTGTCTCGTATTTACTCGGTATGCACTTGTCTTCATTCAAATACACTACTTCATGCATCAAAAGTTCATTTGCGTCTTGTGTGTCTTTGTTGTCTTCTTGTACTTCTTGAAGCTTAAACAAGAGATCTGGGCAGTTAGAGGCATAATGTCTAACCTTATCGCATCGATAACAAGTGATTCTCGACAAATATTTTGTCTCATTGAACCGTCCACGGCCTCTTCCCCTAGAAAAGAATCTTCCGCCACGTCCTCTGCCTCTGAAGTCACCTGAAAATTCTTGGTTGTTTGTCATCCTTGACGCAACATCCATGTTTGTATATAGTAGCTTACTTTGATCCTCTCTTATCTCTTCTTCTTCCTCCTTGATTTGTTCCTTGTAGGCTTTTAAACATCCAATGATGTCTTCAAAGCTTGTTGTATTGAGGTCCAATACCTGTTCAAGGGAAGCTACAATTTGTATGTACTTCTTCTGTGGAAGACACTTCCAAAATTTCTTGACCATCTTCGACTCCTCAAGAGTTATTCCCAAAGCTGCAGATTTTAAGGATATCGCTGATAACTTGCCAACGAAATCATCAATAGACTTAGTATCTTTCATCTTGAGGCGGTCAAACTCGGCCATTAGTGTTTGAAGTCTTGCCTCTCTAACCCATTCTGCACCCTTGCACTGATCGCTTCCCATACCTTTTTCGTTGTCTCTAACTCGCCTACTTGCAGAACAAGCGCTTCAGGTATGGATTGAAACAGCAAGGCTGTTGCCATGTTATTCTTCTCGCCATCTATTATACCTTCTTCTATGATGTCCCATACTTTGTGTACTTTAAGACAGATCCTCATCTTCATGGACAAAACTGTATAGTTTTTTGAAGTAAGCATCAGACATTGAATAGATGAGGGTCCTCCTCCTTCTTTAGGTTTTTCCGTCACTGATATGAGATCACCCATGATTTAGCAAACAAAGCTCTGATACCAATTCTAGAATTCAAACGTAGATTGAGAAAACTCAAGTAAAGAATATCTCTCTTTATTGCTTTAGAAAACTGACTCAAAAACTAAAGCTCTTAAGCTCTTAACCTCTCTTAAGTTATGCAACAAGTCTGCACCTCCTCATATAGAGAACACCTTGACCAAAACCTAAACACATTAGGAATATATCTAGATAACTCCTAGACATATATTTATATTTCTAGATAACTCCTAAAGATATTATTAGTCCTTATCTCTTTATTAAACCATAACTTGGTTGGCTTATGACTCAAGCCATGTCAAGCTTATCCAACATATGAAATGTAATAAGAAATAGAAGAATGAAGTTATCCTTTTGAGCCTCTCTTCTCTTGTTGTTTACTAGGTTATTAGCTCTAGCATTCAATTTGAGGGGAACTTTACCCTAGACAGCTACACCAAGTCGGCATTGCCAGAAAGAGTACTGGACATTGCAGAAAAATCGATTCTTCACATTGGTTTCAGAGTCGGTTTTCGTATTGCTGAATGCTTGACATTGTTTTTCGAGGTGAGACTTAGGTGTTGTGCAGATTCTCCAACGAACCGGTTGGTAGTGAATGAAGCCGCAAAGGAGTTGATCTCAATCAGAGAGAGGTTGTTCTTTAAAAGCTACAAGAACTGCCAGACGTTGAAGTGTTTATGGTTCTGTCTACAAACTTTGCAAACCACTTCGAAGGCTATATAGTATTTTCCTTCATAATTCGCGGTCTTTTTCTATATAAATATATTATGCTTGCAGAATATCCTCTATATATTAATAGGGAAGCACTTTGAGAAAAATGATGAGGTGTCATCGCTGGAGAGCTCTAGACACTTTTTAGCAATTTACCCCTATTTGGTAATACTATTGATGTGTGTGGTTTTTCACTGAAAATCTTTTACCTTAAAAAGACCACACAACGCTGAAAGTGCACAGCTAATCGGTAGTAGTATTTAAGGATCGATCCCACAGAGAGAGAGTTGTTGTTTAGAGAATCTGTAGGAAGAGATGTAAGGCTAGGACTTAATAAAATGGGGGTTTTGGTTGTCACGGTCGTAAGTAAGCAAATAAACGTAAATAAAAGCAAATAAAAATAAATAAAACAAGCGTTGGGCATCAAGGGGAATCGCAGGGGATCGATGATCTATCTATCTAGGAAAGTTTAGCATTAGTTTGTTTATCTAAAACTCGGACTACGAAACACGAATGAACCGTTAACTTATAGTTCACAAGCTAACCGTCTAAGATCTCTACACTCCGTTACTCAACTGTCGCAGGCAACAACGCATAGATCAAAGCATTTAAAACAGGTTTGATTCTAATCCATGAAATTCCATAGGTAAGGGGTATGTGCTTCCTATGACTCCTCACACATCTAGGCTAGGTCAAGCACACATGCAAGCTTTTGGCAAAGCATACACACTTTAGATTATAGTTAGTTCATGAGGCTAACTTAAAACATTAAGCAAAGACTTAGAATTAAAGCATAGAATAAACAAAAAATTAAATCTAACAAACCCTAAAAATTGCCACCTAAACTAAGATTATCTCCCCCCCCCCCTTTGATTATCCCTTTAAACCCAACTAGGAAACTACTCTAGCATGTTTAAGGGAATCATCAAAGCAAGGTTTAATAGACTCATAAACATAAAAGAATAAATAGAGAAAAGAGATTTAGATATTACTTCAATGGTTGTCAAACAAAGTTGTAGGATCTTCTCCTTTTGAAACAAAGAACAAAGCAAATAGAATAGAAAAGAGTTTGGTGAACTTCAAGGCTTCAAGAGATGGACGAGAGAGGGCTCTGATCGTGGCTGCTTCTCTTCTGGTCGTGTCTCTTGGCCGCTCCAAAATGTGCACACCCTAAACCCTAGGGTTTAGAAGAGTATTTATAGGGTTTTGTCTAGGTTTAGGGTTTTGTAAGGCTAAAAACGTCTTCTCTTATTAAGTGTATGGCAATGAGCGGCGTAGGAAGCTTCTAGAACGTGGTGAAGGCTTGGGCTGGACCGCCTTGGGGATTGCTGGTCAGGCCTTCAATAAAAGCCCATTGGCTTGATGGTTCTCCTTACGTCGGTTTATAACACGTCTCGGTAAATCGGAAATAACTTTCTGATGAGTGAATGGATTTACTTTATTCCACTTCGAGGAGAAAGATGACTCTCTCAGATTTTCATAGACACCAATTACGTTGAAATTTGAGTTGTAGAAGTTCTTCAAAAGTTGCACGTACTGTAAAGCTCTGAATCTGTCCTGAAACGTATTTTCGTTGTCTTTTGGTCTTTTTTACTATAAAACCTGTAAAACTTTCCTGAAACCTAAAATACTTGATAATAGAAAATAAAGCCTTGAAATCATACTAAACTCTTCCCAATTGCATACTAAAACTATAGATAAAATGGGTAAATTAATGATGTTATCAACTATTTACAGTACATGTCATTATACAGTAAACCTCTATAAATTAATACTCTATAAATTAATAAACACTATAAATTAATAAATTTTGCTAGTCCCAAGTCACAACAGTGTAAAAAATAACAAAATTCGATAAAATAATAAGATAATAATTTTTTTTGAAATCCTCATATAAAATATAGTCCCAATAATATCATAAATTAATAATCATGTAAATTTACATATATATATATATATATGCTGATATAGTAAAGTATGTTTTTCTTAAACCTCATATCTATAAAACAATTGTTATGTTATATCTTCAAAGTATAATGATATAAAATATTCTATAACATTTCATAAAACAGCTAAAACTTTTAAAGCTTTTCAATTTCTAAAATATGCATTGTCATTTACATTTTGATAGTTTCATAAACTATTAAAATACGGTAATTGATATTCTTTTTTTTTTTTTGTCAACCATTGGGCCACAACTGGCCGGCCCATTAGCCAAATTCCTACATTCGTAGGAAGCGGGACTCGATCCCTGGTGTGATGGTGCCTTCTACAAATGGACTTACCTCCTGCCACTGCACTAAGATCATTGATATTCTTATTCATAAATTTTAATACTTATGTCATGTGTATAAATGAATTTGTCTATAATATTTGTAATTCATTGTCAATAATATTTTTAGTTATTTCAAATTCAATTTCAATACCATAAAATTTACAACATCCAAAATTCTAATATTATTTTGCAAAAAATTTCTCAATTCATAATTTTTTAAAAAATTAAAAAATTAAAAATATATTTATAAATTAATAATTATTAATTTACACTGTAAAATAATAATTATTAATTTATGATAAATTAATATCACTATAAATTAATAAATTTTCTTGGTCCCAACATTATTAATTTATAGAGGTTTTACTGTATGTTTAACCAAAAAATAATAATAATAAATATTGTTACATTTTTCTTTTTTTCACCTGTACTATATTTTGTTAATGTGTACTTTTAAAAAAAATTTAAAATGTAACATCTAATTTTATTAGTAAAAATAGTTATTCATCAAATAATATTTTGAATGTTTTAGACCACCTGTTTGGCTAATCCAACAAATGTATTCAGAATATATCATTTCATCAATATAAATCACTTTTCGACGGAAAAAAAAAACTAAAAAAAAGAAATGAATGTAACAAAAAAATCAGCAAATTAAAATAAAAATTTGAACTTAATAGTACTCATATCTTTACATTTTATGTAAATGCATATTACACTTCTGAAAATTTCCAAAATTTTAAAAATATCATTTTTATTATTTAATCATTTCTCTTGTTTCAATAAATTGAACAAAAGACATGTTGCCATAAATAATAATATTATATCAATATTTTTTCGACTATGTTAAAACTTTTTCACGTTCAAAAATTTCACGGGTAAGATGTATTTTAACACCAAATAAACGAAAATTTGAATTAAAAAATACTTTAATTATAGATTACGTTTGACAAAAACATATAATATTAATTCAATAATTATAATTTTACTCCTGATAATTTTATTTAAATTGATTTATTCTATACATTAATGCGGGTTGTTACCTAGTTGCTTGTGTTATTTGCAAACAATGGATTTTTATACAGTATCGTTCCCAGTTTTATTTGGATTTTCTCAGGTTTCGTAATTGAAAGTTCTGATTCTTTCGTAATGCGTTTCTTTTGCCATTGTGATGTCTAATATTATGAGGCTGATGTAACTTCAACATGCATTACAAACTTCCGTGTTTTTTAAAGGACAATGTGTTGGTGATTGCATTAAAGCAAACGTAACTCAATTCTAGTTGTTCTTCACAATAACTGTCTTTATGAACTCCATCACTGCTGAAACTAATTGACTTTGATTCTCGGTATAACAATGATTAGCTCCTTCCACAATCTCCAGCTTGTGGTTCGGTATGATCTTCGCAAACTCCTTCGCATCTTCCACGGGTATTACCTCGTCACCAGAACCATGAACCGTCAAGACCCTGCCATTACAATATCAATCATGGCTTGTTTATATATATCTCAATAAACAATAGAGAACTCCGCAAATGTCACCTGCATTCTTTGTCAATCTTGAGGCAAGCTTCATGCATATTAGTGTTTAACTTTTCAGTTAAGCTCTCCTCAGTAACACGGTACCCGGATTTTCCTGTAAAATATCAGCACGTTGATAGAGAGACACTGGAGACAATGCAAGAAAACTAAAGGGCGATTAACAATACCATCTCCAACATCAATGAAACCTTGTTGCTTAATCCGTTCCAAAAAATCTTCCCCAAGACGCTCTTTGATGCCTTTTTTCAGATCATAACGTCCCGAGAGATTGATAACATTGCGGATATCGTGATACTTGGAGGCATAGAGAAGGACCACATCACCTCCTTTACTATGCCCGAGAATGATAGGAACCACACGGTTCATTTTAGAGAAGTACTGGATAACAGAACGTAGATCATCAGCTTCATGGCTATAGTTACCATAGTAGAAACTGCCTTCACTCTCTCTGCAACAATGTTAAAACCCAAAAATGAAATCAAAAGCCATTTTCTTTAGTTCAATGATAACACAAGAAAAGAGTAAACATACCCATTCCCAGAGAAATCAAAACGAAAAGCGCTGATCCCTTCTTTCTCTATAGCAGCAGCCACATTGTTCATAATTTGGTTATTCTGCAGAGAGTTTCACAGGCCAAAGACTAGTTATTTCATATGTAACTCCTAACCATGTTGTATAGATCATCTTCTACATGTTAGTATTAACCAAGACAGCGTTGCTTAAGGATTCTACAACCATTCAAGATGCAAAACATTCAAGTTAGGTTGAACTAAAGGCAAAACCTTTAATCTCAGATCTCAGCCACTAGGAGAAGAGAGAAAACAGAGTAAAAAAAAAAAAGGTTGCAGCTTTACGTAGGTGAATCACTGATTACGATTCCAGATTGATAATTGGATTAAGGGTAAGTGAGAAGAAAGCGTAAATCAAAAGAAACTAACCTTGTTAGATCGAAAGCCATGGCACAAGACGACAATTTCTGTAGAACCAGTCTCGTGAAGCAGACCAACAAGCTTCTCGTTGTGGCTGTTCGGAATCACAATCCTCTGCTCTTGAATCCCCTGAGAGGGATCCATTCTCAAGCTTTTTTTTGCTCCCTTGCAGAAGATTTGATTGTTCTTGATGGGAAGGCGAAGGTTGAAGAAGGGTAAAGTGAGAAAAGGGGACGTTTTGGAAATTAGAGAATCTTTAGGTGCGAAGTTGAAGTTATGTGAAAAGCTCATTGTTTCATATCCAATCCATGAAGTGAGGATGGATGAGTCTTTTTTTTTTTAGTGAGAAAGGGTAGTTGGATCACAGATGAACTAGTAGCCGTTTTTCAACTTTCGTTGAGCATAACTTGCCGTTTTAATATCCACAAAACACTACACAGTTCATCATTCAAAACTCCAAAAGTCACCTCCTACGAAGTCTATTTTCCCAACTTTTTAAAATTAACCATATTATTATTATAATTTAGTAGGAGATATCTCGTGCTATAAAACACGGATCCACATTTTTCTCCAAAATTTATAATATAATAAAAAAAGTTTTGTCATATTTGTTTTAAAAAGTTATTTTGTTTGAGACAATATTTATTTTTAATATTACAATTGTTTGGTAAATCTACATATATCTTTTTAAATACTAATTATTTTACAGTATTATAGTATTTTAATTTGTTTGATGTATATTACTATTTTATACTGTTTTTTTGTTTGTTGTATTTGCATCATTATTTTGTGAAACATTATAAAATATTAATTATTCTATTCTAATTGTGAGAAAATAAAATTTATTAATTTATCATATGTATTATATGATAATTCAAAACAATTTGTAAATAAAATAAAAGAAAGATGATAGGAAAATCATAATTTAAAATCTTAACAAAATATTTCAAATATAGTTATTAAAATAATAATTTGGATAATTAGATATAAAATCTTACTTTTAAAAAATTCTGAATGGTTTACAATTTTTTTAATTAATTAGGAATTTTTGTCCATAATTAATTAGAGAGAGAGAATGTTTTTTTTTTGAAAATAATAATTATTTAAAAAAATTATTAGTCTAATATTAAAATTATATTTTACCCTTGAAAAAATAAACATTTGCCTCAATACCAATGACATGATAATGTAAATTTTTACACTTTATAAAGTTAGTTTCATATTTGTACTTCTCAATTAATATAGTAGGATGCACTATGTTTATTATGTGAGTCTGCTAGATTTTAATTTGAATTTAAAAGTTTGCACAAAGACTCTCAAACATCTAAAATTTTAAACATAACAACGATAGCCAAAGTTTCTATGGAAGATAATTTTGAGATGAACATGTCTGTCTTACAAAACAACCAATTAAGTAATTAACTATATGTCCTATTTCTATGCCCTTTTGCTGAATCTATATGGCTTTTATCTGGTTTACCGACTACTCTTTGTTTTAACAATTATTCAAACTCTGAATTATTCATTGAAGCTCTGTTTGAATATTGTAATGATAATGACAATTCACGGACGGATGTATATCAGCATTTCTCATTACTTTGGCACATTTGGAAAAGCAGAAATGGTTTCATTTTTGAAGGTCTACTTTGGCACATTTGGAAAAGCAGAAATGGTTTCATTTTTGAAGGTCTACAAGAAAGTCCTAGACAAATTGTTCTTCGAGCACGTGCAGATATCCGAGATTGGAATCGTGCACTTAAGGCAACCACGTTGTCAAACACTGCAAGGCGAGAAAAACAAAAGAAAACATGGAAACGACCTAAACCTCCTTACACGAAATGCAACTATGATGCGGCTTTTGATCAACTCACAAATCAGGCAAAAGGAGGATGGATTCTTCGAAATCATAATGGTATCTCTCAAGGTTGGGGAGCCTCAATCCTAAAACATGCTTCTTCCCCTCTTGACGCGGAAGCTAAAGCTTTGCTGGTAGCTCTTCAACAAACCTTGATAAGAGGAGTGACCAATGTCGTTTTTGAAGGAGATAATGAGATTTTATCCAAAATTCTTAATGATCAATCCACTGACATGGCTATTTGTAGTATCATTCAAGATATAAAACACTGGTCTTCGTACTTTAAATCTTGCCAATTTACATTTGCTCCAAGAGATTGTAATTATATTGCTGATAGTTTAGCTAAGTTTGGATGTACTTCTAATATTTTCTATTCTAGTTGTTTTACACCTACTTCTTGGCTATCAAAACAATTATGTAATGATTACTTCGAAACAAGATAGGAGTGCTTTAATCTAAATAAATTATGAGTAATACGAAGACAATTTTTTTTTTAAAGAATAATATGAACTCTTTTTTTTTCTTGTTTACATGCTATAGAAATCCTCTCACAAAGAAAGTTTCTATTCCTGGATCATCCTTGGTCAAGGAGATTCCATAGTCGTTTATAAGTTTATCTTGGGGACACTATGTACATAGGGTTATGATATAGCTAAATGATGGGAGGTGGCAAGTGTGACACGTGAGGAGAGTGAGGAGAAGAATCAAGTTGCAGACACGTGCGAGAGGTCGTTGCAGAAAAGTTTGTTACATTTTACTCTTTTATTGAGTATAAGAGCAAGTGTTAGCTCTTATCCTCGTTATGCAGAAAATAATATCTTGTTGTAAATGTTCTAGAAGTTTCTCTTCCTCATTGTTTAGCTGGAGCTTCTCTGTGAAGTTTCTTGCTGGTGAGAAGTGTTATCGCGTTTTATGAACGTTGTAACAGTTGTTTGATATCATTTCGTAAAACTTGAGTTTTCGATATTAAAGGTATTAGAGCTAAACGAACCTCGGCGAAGATGGCGGAAACAAGATCGCAAACGTTTTTGAAGGATACGGTGGCGCGTGAAACGAGTGCGGTGGTTCGAGAAACAAAGGAAGCACTCGGATCAAAGATCGATCAGGTGCTGAATTGTACCCAAGCTTTGGAGATAACAGTAGTGGAACAAAATAAGAAACTCGATCAACACATTGCTGATATTTTTGAAGCGATCAAGTTGATTTCGTCGAATCAAGCTTCATCGAGTGGGAATCCAACTCAGATTCAAGATCGTAACTCTTTGGTAGTATCAGTGACACCGGAAATGATGAATATGGGGATGGAAGCTAATCACGGTATCAGATCTTATCCACATCCACATCCTTATTACTCTGGGTTGACAAGAATCGGAAAAGTAGATTTCCCTAGGTTTGATGGTAGTGCGATGATGGAATGGTTGTTTAAGGTTAAAGAGTTCTTTAGTCTTGATCATACTCCTCAAGATATGAAGGTTAAGATGGCATCAATTCATTTCGATGGTCATGCAGCTATGTGGCACCAAGGATTGATGCAACCACCATGTGATTTGAATATGTTGTATGATTGGAACGTTTATAAGCTCATGTTGAAAGAAAGGTTTGAGGACGTATGCGATGATCCAATTGCAGAGTTGAAGAATTTACAAGAGACAGATGGTATTATTGATTACCATCAGAAGTTTGAGGCAATCAAGACTAGGGTGACACTTTCTGAAGAATATTTGGTCAGTGCTTACTTGGCTGGGTTGAGATTGGAAACACAGATGCATGTGAGGATGTTCCAACCTCAGACTATGAGGCACTGTTTACTCTTGGGAAGGTTTTATGAGAAGGCACACCCACCTAAAGCAGTTTCTAATGGATGGAGTGGTAGTAAGCAGCTGGTAAGTGCAAGTGGTAGCAAGAACTTTACTCCAGAGAGAATCCTTTTGTGAAGTCATCTACATTAAATGAGATAAGTACTTATGATCCTAGAAAGGCTCCGAGAAAATTCTTATCTCAAGAAGAAATGAGTGATAGGAGAGCTAAGGGGTTGTGTTATTTTTGTGATGAAAAATATACCCCTGAGCATTATCTAAAACATAAGAAGACTCAGCTGTTTATGATTTAAGCAAATGATGATACAGAAGAGTTTGTGGATTGTGAAGAAGAACATGATGAGATTGCAGATGAAAAATGCAAAGCTCTAGTATCGGTAAGTGCAGTCTCTGGAGTAGCAGATGACACTACTATGAAAGTAAGGGGATTACATGCTAAGAAGGGGATATTCATTCTTTTGGATACTGGATCAACTCACAATTTTATTGATTATAGAACAGCTGAACGGTTGGGTTTGAAGAAAGAATCTGCAGATGTTTCTAGAGTGACAGTGGCAGATGGAAGTAAATTGGGTGTGACTGGTGTGGTAGAGAAGTTTTAATGGGAGTTACAGGACACTCCATTTCAATCAGGTTTTTTTTTTTATTCCACTAGGAGGTTGTGATGTTGTTCTTGGGGTTCAATGGTTAAAACTGTTGGAAGATATAACCTGGAATTGGATAAGTTGGAGATGGGTTTTTTTCTGGAATAATAAAAAATATTGCTACACGGTTTGAAACCAAGGTCCGTACGACAGGTTAAAGCAGCTAAGATGAACAAGATACAAGAAGATGAGGTGCAAATATCTATGATTTCTGCTCATAGAGTGGAACAGGAGTCGAACGTATCTTTATATGCAGTGGAAAAGAAAAATACAGAGGAGGAGGAGAACTCTGCAATTGTTCAGCTTAAAGAACAGTTCAAGGATATATTTGCAGTACCAACGTCTTTACCTCCGTTTAGGAAGAATCACAATCATCAGATTCCATTACGTGAAGGTTCGGACCCGATCAATCAAAGACCATATAGATATGTTGTATATCAGAACACCGAAATCGATAAAATGGTGGAGGAGATGCTATCAAGTGGTACTATTCAAGCCAGTTCGAGTCCTTATGCTTCCCCTGTGGTATTGGTTAAAAAACAAAGATGGGACTTGGAGATTATGTGTGGATTATAGAGGGCTGAATGGATTAACTATTAAGGATAGATTCCCTATTCCCCTGATCGAAGATCTACTAGATGAACTCGGAGGTTCCAAAGTCTTTTCCAAGATAGATTTGCAAGCAGGTTATCACCAAGTAAGGATGGATCCTGATGACATTCATAAGACTGCATTTAAGACTCATAGTGGCCATTTTGAATATTCGGTAATGCCATTTGGTCTTACGAATGCTCCTGCAACATTCTAAGGCTTAATGAATTCAGTGTTTAAGGAGTAGTTGAGGAAGTTTGTGTTGATATTTTTTGATGATATACTGATTTACAGTTTGGAGAGGGAGGATCACTTGCACCATCTTCAATTGGTATTTCAGTAGATGAGAGAACACCAATTATACGCAAAGGAGAGTAAGTGTGCTTTTGTTACTTCAAAAGTTGAGTATCTTGGACATTACATTGAAGCTAGAAGAGTCTCTACTGATCCTAATAAGATCAAAGCAGTAGAAGAATGGCCTGTTCCTACGAATTTAAAACAATTGAGGGGATTTCTAGGTCTAGCAGGATATTATAGAAGGTTTGTGAAGAATTTTGGAACTATAGAAAGACCACTTACGGTATTGACGAAGAAAGATTCATTTTTGTGTACTGATGAAGCTTATATCCTTCAACACTTTGAAATCGGCTTTGTGCAGCGCTCTGGTTTTAGCACTACCTTTGTTCGACAAACCGTTCCTGGTGGAGAATGACGCTTGTACTCATGGGATTGGGGCAGTATTAATGCAGGATGGTCATCCATGAGCCTACATAAGTCGTCATTTAAAAGGGAAGCAACTGCACTTGTCTATATACGAAAAGGAGTTATTGGTTGTGGTGTTTGCAGTTCAGAAATGGCGTTACTACTTGCTACCTAACCATTTCATCATTAAAACAGACCAGCGTAGCCTTAAATATTTACTGGAGCAGCGTTTGAACATTCCTATACAACAGTAGTGGTTGCCAAAGTTGTTGGAATTCGATTATGAGATACAGTATAAACAAGGTAATGACAATATTGCAACTGATGCTTTGTCTAGAGTGGATGGAGCAGAAGTTTTACATATGGCTATGTCAGTTTTGGAGTGTGATATATTGAAGGATATCCAAAGTTATTATGCAACTGATAATGAGTTGAAAGGGATAATTACTGCATTGGAGAAGGATCCTAAGGCTAAGAAACACTACTCTTGGGTTCAATCAATATTACGAAGAAAGAGTAAGATTGTGGTACCACAAGATGTGGAATTGAAGAACTCTATTTTGAAGTGGATGCATTGTTCTGGGAGTGGAGGTCATTCAAGACGTGATGCAACTCGTCAACGAGTTAAAAGCTTATTTTACTGGAAAGGAATGGCTATTGATATACAGACTTACATTCGAAGTTGCAGGGTTTGTCAACAATGCAAATATGACACTGCAGCTTATTCGGGTTTAATTCAACCTCTACCTATTCCTAAGACACTATGGTCTGATATCTCTATGGATTTCATTGATGGCCTTCCTCTTTCAGCTGGTAAATCTGTTATCTTCGTGGTAGTGGATAGGTTGTCTAAAGCAGCTCATTTTATAGCCTTAGCACATCCTTATACTGCTATGACCGTTGCTCAAGCCTTCCTTGATAATGTTTTCAAGCTCCATGGTTGTCCACGTTCTATTGTAAGTGATAGAGACACAGTCTTCTTGAGCACATTCTGAACAAAGTTCTTTGCATTATAAGGTGTGGAGTTAAAACTCTCTAGTGCTTATCATCCTCAAAGTGACGGCCAAATAGAAGTGGTGAATCGATGCTTGGAGACTTACTTAAGGTGTATGAGTAGTGATCGACCCTATTTGTGGAGTCAATGGTTGCCTTTGGCTGAATATTGGTATAACACTACCTTCCATACAGCCACTCAGTTAAGTCCTTATGAAGCAGTCTACGGTCAAGCTCCACCAATTCATCTACCATATCTTCCGGGTGAGTCCAAGGTAGCAGTGGTAGCTAGAAGTCTCCAAGAAGGAGAGAGTATGATTTTGCTACTTAAGTTTCACTTACTGCAAGCTCAGCACCGTATGCAGCAAAATGCAGACTTACATCGAACAGATCGGAACTTTGACATTGGAGATTATGTCTTCGTCAAGCTGCAACCATATCGACAAGGATCAGTGGTGGTACGCAACAATCAGAAGCTGGCTCCTAAATACTATGGCCCTTACAAGATCGTTGATAAGTGTGGAAAGGTCGCCTACAAGTTACTATTACCTGAAGGCTCTAAGGTGCATCCAGTATTCCATGTCTCTCAATTGAAGGTGTTAGTAGGTAATGTTCAGACCTCAACTCAGTTACCGACGATTGTATCTGATGTGTTAGTACGTGAACCTGAATCTATTCTGGAAAATAAACTAGTTAACCGTCACGGCCAAGCTGAAACAGAGGAGGAAGCTACTTGGGAGTACCTCTTTGATTTACAGAAGAAAATTCATGCTTTTGAACCTTGTGGACAAGGTTCTTCGAACAGGGGAGCTTTGATATAGCTGAATGATGGAAGGTGGCATGTGTGACACGTGAGGAGAAGAATCAAGTTGCAGACACGTGCGAGAGGTCTTTGCAGAAAATTTTGTTACATTTTACTCTTTTATTGAGTATAAGAGCAAGTGCTATGTTCTAGAAGTTTCTCTTCCTCATTGTTTAGCCGGAGCTTCTCTATGAAGTTTCTTGCTGGTGAGAAGTGTTATCGCGTTTTATGAACGTTGTAACAGTTGTTTGATATCATTTCGTAAAACTTGAGTTTTCAATATTAGGTTAGCGGTTGATCATATTGATAAATCCACTCAGAGTTTTAAAATTGTTTGCATGGCTGAGATGAGAGAGTACAACAAAACTTCTTTCTATCTTGCTGCGGGGAAGTTCAGTCATAAAAAAGGTCCGGGTATTAGCCACAACTCGTATTCATTCTGTAATTTTACCCCTTCTTCATTCTACCCTTCCATGGAGGCCTTCAAGTTTTCCACTATAAACAAAGCGCATGAACTAGAGCAGATGGTCCAACAACAAAACTTTCGATTCCCCGAAATTTCTAATCGAAGGCATTAAAGGTCGGCAAAAAGCGAACTTCGATAGGAACTTCTCTTGAAGCAATAACGCGTTGATCTAATTTTTATGTTTTGCGACGGGTAAGGATACTTCTATTTAATGTCAACATTCCTTCTAATTATTGTTATTGGATTTCAGCAAGAATCAGGATCAACTATGACAGAAATAAAGTATTGGGTCTCCTGCAGGAATTATTTTGAAAGATCCAAAAAGAGTGGTATTTGCTAGCAACAACATAATGGAGCAAATCCCATCAATCGAATCACTTTTTCGAGAAATAAACGGCGTATGAATTTGAGATTAACGCCGGAGGTTCATGGAGATTTTCGGAAACGAAGATTACTTGCAGCCAAAGCAGTCTCGATAACCGTATGAAAAAAACTGTTTACTTGGACGGATTTCTTCACTGGCTACGAAACGACGGAAGCATCGTTGCTTTCAACCCCAAAACAGAGCAAGCAAGACTAATCTTGACTAGTTTGAAAACATTTTTTGCTGTCGACGATAACAACCTAACCTTGATATTAGAGACGGAGGGAGTAGTTGTTAACGTTTACGCCCTCCAGAATACTCTCATTGATCCCAAGTGGGTCCTCGTTAGGCAGTTTAGGTACGGAGTGCTGGACGGGAAGTGTTTAGTGTTGAGGGAGGAGATTTATATAGGCTATAGTGACAATCGAGTGGTTCATGGGTACGACATGAGAGCTAACAAGTGGGGACTCATGGGTTCGATCCTGGTGATGTCCTAATCGGTTCACAATTAAAAATTTGTTTTGAGGGAATAATATCGAAGATTCTCTTTATTAATAAGAGCCTGAGCTTGGTCAAAGACCGAAATACAGAATGTGTATTACGAAGTGTTATATAAATATTAGATACTATATCTCTAGATATGTTAATGTTCCTTATTTCATATATTCTAGAGCCTTCTACCTAGGTTTCCTCACGTATATATATATATACTCGTGTATTGTGATTAATAAGAATAACTCATTCTCTTCAACCTTTGTCGTGGTATCAGAGCTAGGGTTTAAAAAAAAACAGAGGCGAGAGAAAAAAACAGGGGTTAACGGCGAAAGGCTGCGATGACTTCAGAAATTAAGAGCGACGAGGAGAGTAAGAAGAAACAAATCATGGAAGGTGATGGTAGTGGATCAAAGGCAACAAATAAAGTGTTGTCACCGCTTTATCTCCATCCTTGGGATGGACCGGAAAATCTTATAACTACAGTTCAACTATGGGGAGAGAACTATGAAGAATGGGCTAAGCATGTGCGGAATGCCTTGTGAACAAAAAGAAACATAGGGTTTATTGATGGAACGTTTGTGAAGTCGGTTAATGCTGAAGAAATTGAACAATGGGAGGTTGTAAATTCAATGCTTATTGCTTGGATAATGAATACTATTGACTCTACGCTCAAGACTTCTATATCTATGGTGGATGAAGTGAAAGATTTGTGGGATGACTTGAAGTTACAATTTTCTGCTGGTAATGGACCACAGATAAGCGAGCTACGAGCTGACATTGCTAACTGCAAACAAAACAGAGATTCGGTGATGGTATATTATGGCAAGCTTAAAAATATGTGGGATGAATTGGCAATTTACAAGCCGATCAGAACATGTAGTTGTGGGGAGATGGCAGCTCAGTTAGAAGAAGATCGCAACAAAGAGAGAACAAATACCTTCTTAAATGGTTTGGATGCGGTGAGGTTTGGTATTGTTCGTTCTCCTATTACTAGTTTATAGTCACTTCCTAAACTTTCTAAAGTTTATCAGAGAGTCATACGTGAAGAGACACAACAAACTGTGTCTCGTAACAAGGAGATAATTCCAGAGGCTGTAGGGTTTGCGGTAAACGGTGGTACTAGAGGATACTCCTCCACGTATCAACAATGTGAAAAGGATGTGACTTGCACACATTGTGGCAAGTATGGTCATGCTCAAGTTGATTGTTTCAAGTTGAATGGGTTCCCAGGATGGTGGGGAGAATGGGATCATGATTATAATGAAAGAGGAAGAGGACGTGGCCGATTTGGTCGTGGTGGAGGAAACTGCAGGACGATTTGGACGTAGTAGAGGCGTTGGTGGACGTGTTAATGTTGTTGCTGGAGTACAAGTCAATCTTATTGGTGGGGTGCAAGCAAACTCCTCACGCAAAACAGAAGATTTTGATCGACAATCGTCGCAGCAGCTAAGTGACGAACAATGGACATCCCTCATGAGCCTGATGTCTTCTTGGAAATCAGTGACAAGTGAGAAATTGCATGGTAATACAACATACAGTGAAATCATTATTGATACAGGTGCATCGCATCACATGACATGGAATCTCGATATGTTGTGTAATATGGTTGATACAAGTACATGTATTATCGGGTTACCTAACGGTGATCATGTGGTGGCAAACAAGCAAGGGGATTTTTGTTTGGGTGGTGATTTATGGTTGCGAGGAGTGTTATACACTAAGGAGTTATCTTGTTCATTGATTTCTGTTGCAACATTTCTTAAACTTCATAAAGGAAGCTTTACGGTTACTGATAGTTATGTGTGTTTCAGGACCGTGCTACGAGGACGATGATGGTAGCTGGTGAAGAGTGTGGGGGGTGTGTACGTGCTTAGAGGAGTGCTTGGTGCGAAGATTCACAAGATAGTGAGCAGTTTGGGTTCATGGGATTTATGGCATCGTCGTCTTGGTCACCCTTTGAGTCGTGTTCTTTCTTATTTATCAAGTATTTTAGATGTTGGGAAACAAGTGAGTTCCAAAACAATTTGTGATATTTTCTTACGGGCGAAACAAACCCGGGAATGTTTTCATGAGAGTTCTAATAAAGCTGCTGGGATTTTTGAATTAATTAACTGCGATTTGTAGGGTCCTTATCGTGTTTTATCTACTTCCGGGGCTGCTTATTTTCTCACAATTGTTGATGATTTTTCACATGCTGTTTGGCTTTATTTGTTGCGTGAAAAGAGTGAGGTTACTGTTTTTTTAAAGAATTTTTTCAAGATGATTGAATGACAATTTGAGAAAAAGGTTAAGGTTGTGCGTAGTGACAATGGTGGAGAATTTCTGGCTATGAGGTCATATTTTGCTGCTGAAGGGATTTTACACCAGACATCATGTGTGTATACGCCTCAGCAAAATAGAAGAGTTGAGAGGAAGCATAGACATATTCTTAATGTTGCTCGTTCGTTGATGTTGCAAGCGAGTATTACTAAATTTTGGGGTGACTGTGTCCTTACAGCATGTCATTTGATTAATCAAACTCCGTCGAATGTTCTACAAGGAAGGACGCCCTATGAGATGTTGTATGGTGTGAAACCAGATTATACTTCATTGAGAGTTTTTGATAGCTTGTGTTTTGCTCGGAAGGTTACTCGTAATAAATATAAATTTGGTGAGAGAAGTCGACGGTGCGTGTTCATGGGATATCCGTTTGGGACGAAAGGTTGGCGAGTGTTTGACTTGGAAGCAAAAGAATTCTTTGTATCGCGTGATGTCGTCTTTCAAGAATCTGAGTTCCCATTCCAGTCTATGGTTTCTCCGCGATCTAATTTATTAAAGTTGGTTCCGTCACAGTCACTTTTGTATGATGATGATGGTGCATTTTTTGATGATTTACCCGGCGTAGACGTAAGGGGGACCACTGAACATAGTGGTGTTTTGACAAGTGACGCTTCACCGACACGGGTTGTTGAAAATACTACTATGGATGTGGAAGACATTAATGTGAATCCTCACAAAGATGGGTCCTCTTCTCCCGCCGAAATACTTGAGCCGCATGTGATTCCTAATAATGACGCACCTGTACCAGTGCGTCGTAGTGAAAGAGTAAGAAAGCTGCCAGGTCATCTTCATGAGTATGAATTGCACACCACACGTTGTACTAATGCCCCCTCACCACTCTCATCAGATTTCTCTCCATCACCATCTTCGTCTCAAGGTACGGTTTGTTACCCTATTTCAAATTATGTCTCTTGTGTCAAATTTTTTGCTTCGCAACGACCGTTTTTTGCTTCAATTACGGAGGCATGTGAACCAACATCGTATGCGGAGGCCATTAAGGATAAATGTTGGTGTTGTGTCTATGACATGTGAGGTTACTGCATTAGAGGATCAACATACATGGGATGTGACGGATCTTCCACCGGGAAAGAAGGTTATTGGTTGTCGTTGGGTGTATACAATCAAATATAAATCAAATGGGGAGATTGAACGTTACAAGACCCGCTTGGTTTCTTTTGGAAATAAACAGGAAGAAGGGATAGATTTTGATGAAACTTTTGCTCCGGTGGACAAAATGACAACAATAAGAATGTTTCTTAAAATTAATGAGGTTAAAGGATGGGAAGTACATCAGATGGATGTTCATAATGCATTTCTTCATGGGGATTTAGAAGAAGAAATTTATATGAAATTGCCTCCAGGTTTTGTTTATAAAGACAAGACGAAAGTGTGTAGGTTGAAGAAGTCATTGTTTGGTTTAAAGCAAGCTTCACGGTGTTGGTTCGCTAAGCTCACGGCTTCTCTTCAGGGATATGGGTTTACCCAACATTAAGCTGATTATTCTCTTTTAGCTTGGTTCGTGGAGACATGCGACTTTATGTTTTAGTTTATGTGGATGATTTGTTGATTGGTGGTAAAGACTCTCAAGCTATTGCAAAATTTAAAGGTTATCTTAGAAAATGTTTTCGGATGAAGGACTTGGGAGTGATCAAATATTTCTTGGGCATTGAAGTTTCACGATCTTCTAAAGGTTTTTATTTATCTCAGCGTAAGTACGCTTTGGACATTGTGAATGATTGTGGTTTGCTTGGGGGTCAACCGGTTTCTACTCCTCATGAGCAGAATCACAAGTTATCGGTTGAGACAGGGGATTTCTATGACAATCTGCAACACTATCGCAGGCTGGTTGGGCGCTTAGTGTATCTTACTTACACGAGACCGGAACTAACTTATGTCATCAATATGTTGTCTCGTTTCATGAAACAACCTCATACTAAACATTGGGAAGATGCAACACGGGTAGTACGATATCTTAAAGGGTGCCCTGGGCAAGGTATTTTCTTCAGTGCTGACTCGGATTTGCAAATTACAGCTTATTGTGACTCGGATTACTCATCATGTTCGGTGTCCAGCCGTCATTATCAGGTTTTATCGTGATGATGGGGGACTCTCCTGTGACATGGAAGGCGAAAAAGCAAGATGTAGTGTCTTGTACTTCGACAGTAGCGGAGTATCGTGCTATGAGTTTTACTACACGGGAATTGAAATGGAATCGTGAGCTTTTGTCGTGTTTTGGTGTGTTTCACAAGCAAGTTATGCGGTTGGCTTGTGATAATAAGGTTGCTTTGTATATTGCCGTGAATCCGGTGTTCCATGAGTGGACAAAGCATATTGAAAATTAATGTCATTTTATTCAAGATGAGATTCAGAATGGCTCACTTACTACTTTGCACATTACTACGACAGAACAGCTGGCAGACATTTTTACCAAGGCATTATGATCTCCACATCTCCACAATTTACATATTTACGTGGCAAGTTGGGCATTCGGGATCTTCATGCTCCAACTTGAGGGGAGCGTTATGTAAATATTAGATATAATATCTCTAGATATGTTAATGTTCCTTATTTCATATATTCTAGGGCCTTCTACCTAGGTTTCCTCACATATGTATATATACTTGTGTATTGTGATTAATAAGAACAAGACATTCTCTTCAACCTTTGTCAATGTGCTCGTCGAGCTTTCATGACAACAAGTTAAATCCTAAAAAGGTTGGACGACCTCGAGTGGTTTGTCCGGTTTATCAATTTGACGAGTTAGTCGGTTACTCTTTGTCGTTTCCTCTTAACGGTTTCCTCTTCTCCCTTTTGCGAATGTCATACGTCCGTGTTTATAAAATATTGTGTCAATTTATCGACTTAAATGACTGTAATAACCTTGTCCACATTCCAAGAATCTCGTCTATTTCTCAAAATGCTATTTGGGCCTTGCAGGTGTCCATGGGCTGGACCTCATTTTGGGGGTGAAAACCACCCCGAGCAGATCCTAGAGCGTTGCGGTGCAGCATTGGACTTTTCTTTTTTACACCGTCTTCGTCATCTATGATAGGACTTGACAAGAAGAAGGAAATGATATTGGCTTGTGATGATCATCCAAGGATCTCCACTCTAAGATCTATTATGGGACTCGTGAGTGATGCACACTCATCAGGAAAAATAGAAAAGCAATTTAGGAAAAGATGGGTCGTCGAAGAAGTTAAAAAGAAACCAATATTGATGGAGAAGACATTGAAGCATCCATCCAAGATTTTGGACATGGAAAATTCCAACACCAAAAGAAGAAGAGAGGAGTAGACTACGTATAACGTGTGAGGTACTTGTGTCTTTTGGTCAATGACAATGACCATGTGTTTTATACGTTGTCTTCTCTCTTTCTTCACACTACGTTTAATATGTGTGCATGCTAGTTTTTAATTTCAAGTTGTCAAACAGTTTGCACAAAATCTCTCAAATATCTACGAGTGAATTGCATCTACACTCACTTTGGGTGGGACGTTTCGGCTACATGTGTACTTTTCCATACTTTTTACAATTTTTCATTATTTTATGACTATTTTGCCCTTAATCACCTCTTTAGAAAATAAATTAAAAAACATCAAACAAAAACCTTTATCTCTTTGCCGCTTTCTCTCTCTTCTTCATCTTTCCTTTTTTTTTTTTCTTTGTTGGAAAGCAAATTGAGATGGATCGTGTTGTGTCGAAGATCTTAAGCTTTTGTATAATTGATGGGTAAGGAAATTTGAGGGTCAATGAGTCTGCTCGCTTCTACTGGTAAATTGAGTCTCCACAGAGTCTGAGAATTGCAGGTAGAAGATAAATTTAGCGGCGATCACAAATTAGACAATCACATGTGTATGTGCAATTGGATTCATATTCTATAGATCTGCACTTTTGTTTATGGTAAGTTTGGATTCTGAACTGTGAGTTTTTTTAATGATTATCGATTTTCATTGTATTTTATTTTTGGGAAAACTATCCATTTTCATTGTGTGGCAATCTCTTTAGGCTTCAATTTATGATTCAATTTAATCATCGAGAACGATTTTATCTATATGTGAATATCCCTTGTTCAGTCTTTCATTGATACCATATTGATTTATTCTCCAATTTGTTAATTATTTGTTGATTTTTCTTTCAATTTGCAGAAATCTCCATCTTCAAGAAAATGTGTTGATGACACAAGAATCTGACCATATGGTCATTACTCCGTGGACATCTAATATGTGTTTGTGGAAGAATTTTTGGAATTACAGAACAAAGTGAGAGCCGTAAACGATCTCTATATAAGCAAGATAGAAATGATGCATAGGTGGTTGTGTGGTGCTTGCCACATTGAATAACCTTACCATTCTTCTGAAAATGAACACTTGAGAAGCCGTAAGACATAGAAAGATAATTCTACTTTGTTTTCTTAATTTGGTTTTACTAACTCTACAATCCGTTCACATATATCCACAAGTCCTTGAACCAATGAAAAACTAGAATTAATGTCATCCACATACAAAGCATGCCCAAACATTTCATTCTCTTCACAAACTATACCATCATTTACATATGTCCATGCGGCCATGGAAAAATGGAACCTATAGCCACTGCATATAGATACGAAGCACATCCAAACATTATGACGTAAATATTCATGATTTCCATCTAAGTCCATCCACTAAACTTTGACCATGTGGTCATTACCCCTAATTTCTTAACATGTTCTTGTTGAACACGAACACATGCTTACTCTTCTGAGCACAAACAATTTAAGTAACCTAATATGTTTTCTTTTGAGCTGCTTGTGATTATTATTCGACTTAGTTGTGTTATATGCGTTTTTATGCTACAATCCATAACATGTCATAATATCTTGTGATTGCTATCCAACTTAGTTGTGTCATGTTCCGTTCTCTCAAAGCAAACAAGTAAATTTCTAAGTTATAACTGTTGCAAAAAAATTAGATTCTTAGCTATCTAGTTTAAAGACTAATTAACAAAAACTTTGACTACACATTGAAACACGAAATAAAGCAATTCATAAAAAAAAAAGTATTAAGTGTTCATATATTTTTTATGAATTGATTTGGTTAGTTAATATATATTCATTCATATAATTTTGTTAATCACAAAAGCAATACCACCAAAATTTATATATAGAAGTAATATCCATAAATTCTGGTGTCCATGACAAAGTGTCCATATGGAAACGTATTTATTTATCGAGGTTATAGTGCAATTTTTTTGAAATAAAAAATATGTTTTTACAAATAGAAAGTTATAAAAATGTCAGAGAACATCCTTTAAATCATGTTCATGGGATGGTAGATCGCTAATAATGATAGTTTGTAACTTAGAACATAGTTGTTCTAATTAAGTGGTTAATGATAGTTTGTATCCATAATAATATGTTCACTTAGACCTTTTTGTTTTTTAAATTTTAATATGTGTGAGTGTTCACGTAGAGTTGACCACATACATATTAGTTACAAACAACTTCTAAAATTAAAAACAAACAAAGAACTTGTTGCGTTAGACAAAATTCACGGATACTTGAAAAACAAACACTCACACATGAAAGTTTTATAAAACTTATCCAAGAAAAACAAACACTCACACATGAAAGTTTTATAAAACTTATCCAAATGGATAGCTATTTGCAGATGTAATAATTTGTTATAGTTCAATGAGGATTCATTCACATATATTCTACTTGGCATTCACAACCACTGAATCAAAATCTTTAATATGCCTAATCTCTTCTCTTGATGTAGCAACTCTTACACTATAACAAGCAACTCCTCATGACTCTCTGTTCTCCTATCAACCAACCTCTCAACCATCGCAAGCTCACTCTCCGCAACAATGAAAACAAACACAGCTGAGCTCCCAAGAATCTTCATCTACGTCTTCGCTCCTTGGATATCAACTCTCGAAACAATGTCGTACTCTTAACCCATGAACTCTTGAATCTGCTTCTTAGGTATCCCTTTGTAATCTCCGTAAACGAGTGCATGCTCAAGAAGCTCATCTTTCTCAACCATTGACAAAAACTCATCTTTCGAGTCAAAGAAGTAATCTTTACCGTCGATCTCTCTTGGCTCATCGGACGGCTCGTAGCTGTGACAACAAAATGGAGACTTTGACGAACTTGTCGAAGCTTGTTGATGGTTGCGTCTTTGCCAACTCCGCTTGTTCCACTTATCCGGTGATAAAAGGGTTTGGTGGAGGAGTTATTGGATTGTTGTTGAAGCAAGAACCCATATGGAATTTGAGTGAGCGAAGTAATTCAGGTTTGGTGGCTGTTGGTATAGAAGGGGAGTTAGGTGAATCTACCATTTTTAAGGAGGAAAAGAGGAGACGACGGAGAGATTGAGGATCGTAAGATGGCAATTTGAAGATGGGTTTGGTTGAAATTGGCAAGATTGTGGAACAGAAGAGAGAAGATGAGATTTTACGAAACATTTGGGGATTAAAGGGTTTGTGAGAGAATTGGTTGTTGATTTGGTGGTTTCTTTTATCTAATTGGAATAGAAAAATTATTATATGAAATAGTGAGAAGAGAGAATTTTGTGAGAAGATGACAAAAAAAAAAACAAAAAAAAAGGTGAGGTTGGATAAAAGTAGAGTAGAAAGAAAAGAAAACGAAACAAATACTTGAAGTTGAAAACGTCAAAAGTGTGCATCCTTGGGTAAACGAATTCGACAAGACCTATTTTACTAGTTTCATCCTTTTTTGATCATTGGTTAAAGCTTAATCACCTTCTCTTAAAATGACTCCACGAGACCACGACAATGCTTATATCAGCACCTTCTTGGCAAAACGACCAAACACAAAAGCGTGACTTGGGACGTACTTAGGTAATTTGTTTAACTAAACTAGTTGTCAACCATGAATGCGGGTAGGCATGTGCATGGATTTTTCGGTTAATTTTGGTTCAGGGTCTTAGCCGCTTGGGTTACGGTTTATCTTTTCAGGTTTGCAAAAATAATAAGGTCCATAAAAAATGAATTATATTTTGAATTGGTTTGTCTTAAAAATGTTGGTTTGGTTTGGATTCGGTCTCATATCTGTGTATAACATACACAGAAATAATTAATTGTTATCCCAACAAAAAAGATAAAATAATTAATTAATTTTAATTCATATTAAAGATGTTTAGTGTATTTTTAATATTTTCTCTACTTTTATATTAAAACATTTGTTATCAATAAATTTCGATTAATTCTGTTCGGTTTCCGAAAACGTTCGTTACTATCAAAACAAATTAAAACATGAAAACATTTGAATAAAGATCAGAACAGTTAATTAACTTATTCCCCACTATTCAGCCAATCAAGTGATTTATCGCAAATAATATCATTCATCCTTCTACATATTTGTAAACCAAAAAAAAAGTCAACGAGATGGGTGTGAGAGTGTGACATTAAAATCTGCGATGTGGCTAAGGCCTAAGGTAAAAGCATCTCTGCTTGGATCATGCTCGTTGTGCTTCACAGGAGGCACAAGTCAAACACTCACATTTTCTTCTACATTTAATTCACTTTTTTTTTTCGTAGTTCTCCTGTTAGTAGCTTTTAGTATTAGTTTTTATATTTCCTACGAACCACTACATTTTTTATACAAAACTAGATTTTGGTCTTTAACTTTCTTGAAACAACACATTTCTCATATATCTACAACATATATACAAGCTCTGAAAATAAATAATTCATGATCGTAAGTTAGTTATATATGACAGGAAATAACAATTGTGATTATAAGTTTCAGTGAAAGAAACTATCTGCGTACAAATTAAATAAATTTACTCAATAAATTCAAAATAGATTAAGATCATCTAAATTAGTAAATTCTATATAAGTAATAAGGAGAAATGTGTGTTCTACATACTGATTGAAATTTATGGAAACATAAAATCTGAAACCTAACCACATCAATATCAATTAAGTGGCATGAATTTGTATAACCAAATTATGAGCCACAATATATAAAAACAACGTTACATTAATAAAGATGATGTACACGTTTGAGTTTCTACTACATAGAAGATATCATCTCCACGTCGACAAAGAGCACACAAAAAAAAAGAAGATAACATCTCCCAAAAAAAGTAGAGAAATCGTGTTAAAACTTAAAAGTTACTACTAATCAAGACTAAGATCCCTAATTACTGTAATTTGAAACATAGTTAAGGATTAAAACAAAACTAAAGAGTACTTAATTATACAACTTGTTTATAACTAAGCCTCGTCGTTCCTTAAGTAAATCGTCAATCTTTTTTTTCTTTCTAGAAGACTAGAACAGCACTTCTTGACCCTCTAGTGACATGTTATTAATGATCAAATCGTGGCTTTGTTCATCAAAGAGCCATTTCTCGAACAAAGAAAGAGAGCCTTGTGTAATTAGACCATTAATATCATGGTCTAATAGTTTAGGCTTCTCTTCAGCTTCATCCATGGAGTTGAAGCTGAATAAAGAATGGTCAACCCCTTCTCCATCTCCTTCGGTTGTGCTAGGGCTAGAAGCTGCCGTGGTAATAGCCATCCCGGTGGCTGCAACTGGGGAGGGCACCGAGGTCTTTGGTGTGTCTTTCATGAAGTTCTGAAGCAAACGAGCGATGTTCTCAGCGCTTGAAGCATAGACCCCAGATGGGTATGGATTAGTGTTTCTTGTGGTGGTGGTGGTGGTGGTGGTGGTAGAGGAAGAAGAAGATGATGGACCATAACCAAGATCGGTTAGAGAGAAATTAGTAGGGTTTTGTGGTTTGTCAAGAGACAAGGCATCACAAAGAGCTTGTTTAGCCATGTTGATATCTGTCTGAAGCCTTCTCTCCCATTGACCTTTGCTAGAGCTGTTGCTTTGATGTGAAGTAGTGTTTTTGTTTGGTGAAGAGAAGTCTTTACTATCAACACCATTATTGATAGTACTATCACAAGAATCATTCATCTTCTTGAGCTTTTTCTTCAAATGAGTGTTCCAATAGTTCTTTATATCATTGTCTGTCCTTTCTGGAAGGTATGATGCTATAGCTGCCCACCTTCATAATTATTTGGTCCCCAAGTTATTTAAAGTTCAAAACCTTATCTCTATACATACCAAAAGAAGTTTCGCATATATAGATCATGTGCATGTGAATATGTATGAATTTACCTGTTGCCCAAAAGAGCCTGAAGATGGAGAATCATCTTCTCTTCATGCTGAGTGAAATTTCCACGTTTAATACCAGGCCGAAGATAATTAGTCCACCTCAATCTACAGCTTTTGCTACATCTCCTCAAACCTAAATCACCACAACAATAAAAAAAAAAATAATAATTAAAACATTAATAAGAGTAATTTAGTTTGTGATATGTGGACAAAAAAGCAGGTGAAATAAATCGGATATTATTACAATTTTTGCTTTTCATTAAATGATCATACCAACCAAATTGAAACCAGACCAAAAGAATCACAAACCCAAGAAAAAAAAAACAAAAAAAACATTAAAGGCTACTTCTGAAGAGTATAGGGGTTAACAACTGAAATTAAAATATTATTTTCGTCAAAAACAAAAATCATATAAAAGATCAAGCTAGAAGAAGATACCTGTGTGAGTAGGCACAGATCTCCAGTTTCCAGGACCATGATCTTGGATGTAAGAAACCAAGATGATATCTTCCTCTGGTGTCCATGGCCCTTTCTTCACTCCAATCTTATCACAGCATGGTGGTCTTCCCATCTCAGTCTCCTCTATGTATATATATGTGTGTATATCACCCGGTGATTATGGCAAGAATGGAACGGTTTGTGGTATGAGTAGAGAGAAGGGCTTTGATGATGATCAGATGTATATATAGACAAAGAAAAGGTTAATCTTTTGAAGCTTTTTACTTTTGCTTGAGGGCTTGGGAAATGATAGGGTTGAAGAGTAATAAGACAAAGGGGTACAAGTGGTGTGGTTGGTTTTGTCTGAAGATGTTGAGAGAGAGCTTGCCTATATTTATAGAGAGAGTTAAGCACTTAAGCTGATGAGTGAATTGTAGCAATAATAATAGAGTTTAAAGTAACAATAATAAAGAGTGGGGTTTTGCTTTCAAAGAGTCAACATGGACAGCCAAAGGCATTTACTCTCCTGCTCTCCAAAGTCAGCCTCCTCTCTCTCTCTCTCTCCCCACCATTACTCCATGCTTTCTCTCTCTAATATTAGCCTTCAGCTTTCTTTGTAGCTAGTCCTTTCATATTATCGCAAAGTAACCCCTAATTTTGTCTCCACATGCATGAGAACAATTGTATTATTTTTTAGGTATTTAATCTGATTGGGTTTAGACTTTAAAGACTTTAATTTGACCGTATAAAGCGATCCACAATGAGAGTGAATTGTATAGTATAATTTAAGTATATAACTTCTATTGATGTAACTAAAACCTTCTAATTACCCATTAGGAAAACATATATAAAAATAAAACAGGCAAAAAGTAGTCTTTCATGTGAATCTGTAAATTGTATTTCTACTTGCATGCTCATTATATACTTGTGTGTGCGATGATTATAATGTCATTCCTCCACAAAATTACTAGACAAGCTTAAATATATCCCCAATATAATTCTCTACAACATTCTTTTGTAGACTATATAATTTTAATAAGTTGGTTACAAACAGGTTATACATTAATAATAGATTAATTGGTTACAAATAGATTTTTTTTTTTTTTTTTTTGAACAAATAGGTCTTGTATTCATTAAAACAACAATATACAGGGATACAAAGGTTAAGAGTTTTTTGAAAGCAGAGCTTGATAAAACAACAAGAAGCAAAATAAAAGATAGATAAATCAACACCATATCCAAGAGATGTTGGAGATTTGGGCAATAAAGCTCCAAACCACAAGCAAATCCAAGGGGAGTTGATGCCATATTCAAGATCAAAGCAGGAACATGGGAGATAGTCCGTATCAGTTGATAGTGGGACGTTGAGAGGGTTTCCGAAACCGTGAGACAAGGTGGATTGATCTGCTCAAAGGCGACGAGGAGGGTGATTGGAGGTTGAGGGTCGGATGAAGCTTGTTTGAAGAGATTTCGGTAACCACCATTCCATGGGGCTGGGGTCATAATGCCGATAATCTTCATGCTTATGCAAGGGAGAACCATCTTCCTAACTTTTTTGATTTGCACTTGACAAAGCTCGGAACACAAGGAAGAGGTTATGAGAAGGTTAGGAAGGCTTCGGTAACCTCCACTCCAAAGGGAGGAGGTCATAATGCCGAGCTTCCTACTTCTTCCGGTTTCAGGGCATAACACTATCGCTTGAGAGGATTCAGGAAATAGGTAAATCATAGAGGATATATCAAAGAGGGTCTGGTAACCTTCGATACATAGGATCGGGGTCATAATTCTGGCTCTCTTCATCATTTGACTATCATAGATAATGGTCCTAGATGATTCTAATGACAGGGTTCGCAAACACACTTTGTAATAACAGAGCAACAATGGACGATTAGGTTCAAATTGCAGTCTTCGGACAATTGATACCATGGATCGACACAGAGATATGCTATGGCTAGACAAAGAAGGATTTTGAATAAACCTAGGTCTTTTAAGGACAAGGTTTGGGTAATGATTCGTCGTCGATATCTTGCACAACTCCGGCGTCAAAACAGAGCTCATGTCCAAACGCAGCCAAGTAAAACACTTGGTGGGGGATTCTAGATCCAAGGAGCAGAGAGTTGTTAGGCTTGACTTCAAAGGGAGTCGGTGAAAGAGACGAGACAAGAAGCTAGCAGTAAGTTCTGGGATCTCAGATTTGGCAGTGAATGGCTGGAAACTCGCGAGAATCGACTCGCCGAGAAAACCCACCGAATGAGACGGAGGGGGAGGGAAAGGATGAAGCTGACGCATGGCTGGATTAACTGATTCGAACTTCGGTGAACCTCCGGTGGATTCGCCGTAGAAACAGGTAGAAAGCAGGCTTAGGTAGCAATAGAGGACAAGAGGACAGAGATGCAGTCTCCCATCGGCGCCGATCGAAGTCGACGCCGCCGAAAGTAGATGTCTTGAAGGTCGTGCTAGAGAGAACTCGAGCGGCTAGGGCGGTTACAAATAGGTTATACCAAAAAATTTAAAGAGAATATTCTAAAGAATCATATCATCTAACTTACCATATTAATTTCATTTATTAAATTGTTCATCAAATAAAATCTTTTGATATCTAACTTAACATATTAATTTGTTAATTATCATTATACTTCACCTTCCATTTTTATATATGAGTCTATTTTGTGAAACAAATAAATTATCAAATTATTTATTATAATTAAAAAATAGTTTTATTTCTGGATATACCATAAGTTAAATTTTTAAAAACAAATATAAATTGTTCAATCTATAAAATATTCAAGCTTTTGTAATATTATTGTTTAGAAATAATATATATTGAATTAAAAAATTTACTGAGTAACGGGTCAAAAGTTGAATATTTAAATTCAAATTTACAAAATTATATCTTATAATGACATTCAAGTCATGATATAGAATATACATTGTTGAAATAACTTCACATATATAACCTAATACAACATATTAAAATTTTATTTTAAAATATAGAATATACAAAATTTTGTATAAAATAAAATTGTCCAGTGTTATAGCACGGGTATTTATCTAAAATCATTAACAATATAAAACTTACAAAATATGTGTCTTTTTTCAAGTCATCATATTTAGCATATGATTTTATTGCATAATGTTTTATCCAAAAAAACTTTTAAAAACAATCACATAAATTATATTTTATATAAAAATTACAATATAAATAAAATGAATTTCAACTCGTGCTTTAGTACTAATATAGTTTTATAGTAAAATTGACTACCATGAACCGGAATATAGTACCCTTACTATTAATCAAATATGGACATCAAAAGACACCGTATAAATAACTAGCAAAATTTAATATACCAAAAAAAGTAGCTAAACTTGAATTGATGAAAATTTAGTCGAACATGTAAAAATGTTCATTAGTGGTGAGCTTTTGTAGATATTGAATTTGAACCGTTGATAAAACATAATTGTAACACATATCCCCACATTCCCAGTAAGGAAATTGTCCACACGTATCGATCTTTTGGTGATGCTGAACCTGTTGGTTATATTCAGGTTATAAAGTCATTGGGGGATTTGTTTGTTTACACTAAGGATCGGTTTAAAAATCACTTAGAGGAAATCAAAAAATAATTACTAGAAACGAGAGGAATGTTGCAAAGCGCGTCGTCATTGTGTATTGAGCTTTTAAATTGGATAAGAAATATTATTATACTTATCTTAATATTACAAAATATGAAGTGTTTTAAAAGAAAATCAAGTAACGAAATACAAATTCAACGGGCCGTAGAAACATCATTGAACAAAATAGGTTGAAACCCCATACGCCACGTCTTTTTCTGTATACGTAACCCATATCTCGAGGACGATGGTATTAAGTTTACTTTGACTAAATTGTGACATAGATACCTATAAATATTCTTATTTTTTTAATACTACAAATCTTTAGTTGTATTGTAGTACTCCGTATATCAGAAATCGAAAATGTGTATTTTTTTTTTTAATGTGTATATTTCAAAATAAATATATTAACTTTTTTTTTTTGATAAAAATATATTTACGTTGTTGGTATCGTTTATTAGACTGAACAAAAAACATGTTCGTGTCTGGTCATTGAGATCATGCTTTTAGTTTGTGATACCATCGACTCATTATGACATTATCAGTGCATGCATAGCATAATGTGCACATATATATATATATATATATATATGTGTATCAAAGAAAATTATATTGTAAATCTGTTGTCTGGCCAATCTATATGTAAATATCTTATATGATTCTGAACTTCTATTGGTGTGTTTACTGCATCATAACACCACTGATACCTCTTTTGACGTTAATTAGGTTCAATAGCCAATTTGAGCATCAAAAACAATCGGTAAAACAACCCTTTATCATCTTAAGGTTTTATTTGTTGTTTAACTAAGAGAACCAGAGTTGAGATCCATAATTCCTGAGATCCAGACGCTTCTAATAATTTACCCATATCAACTGATATTTATCAATCATGTAACCTATTAGATTATCCAATAAATCTCAAAATTTAACTTTTCAACTGTTGTTATGGATGCAGATCTTACTTGTTCTCCATAAGACAACATTCTTTCTATATACTTCAGTGAAAATTTGTGATTTTCGAATACATTGACAGATACTTCGATAATAGCCTACAATAAAATCTCTATAAATTAATAATAATAATATTATAATCATAATATTTTATTTATTTGTTGTGATATTAATTTATCTATAATTTAAATTATTATTTTATTCTTTTTCTAATTGTTAAAATTCTGACAATTTTATAAAAATAGTATCAATCTTTTGGATGTTATAAATTTTAGGGTGATTTTCAAAAATATCAATTTTTCTATGTCACTTTTCAAAAATACCTTTTTATGGTATTTATTTTCAAAAATACCACTTTTTAATATATAAAATAATTAAATTTTAACCATAAAACCTAAATACTAAACTCTACCTCCTAAAAACTATACCCTAAATATAAAATAGAGAACTCAAACCTAAAAAAAAAAAAATTCTAATAATTAATTCAACATAGTCAAATTGTGTAAAAGAGAGTAAAAATGAAAATGTTCAAAAAAAAAAAAATGTATTTTTGAAAAGAGTTATCTCCAAAAGGGTATTTATAACAAATTCTATAAATAGTTTTATAGTCTTAGAATTGAAATTTTAATATCTAGAAAAATATTTTTGACGATAAATTACAAATACTATAAATTAAACTCAATACACATAATATACATAAATTCAAATTTATGATTAATAACTTTAATCATATTTTAATAACCTATAAGAATTTCAAAACGAAAATGATGTACTTAGATGATAGTCATATTTCTCATTAGGTTTTCAATACTTAGATGTTTGCCCGGATTCTCTTTTTGTTAAGCTACGCAGATGAGGCTCGGTCTGCGTATCCACGCGACCATGCAGTGTTCGATTGTAATTTTTTATTTTTTTTTATTCTTTTTTATAAGTTCTAGGAGACCTTTGTCTCCTTTTTCCTATAAAAAAATGAAAATGATGTATATTTATAAATTGAAACTTAAAAAAATAAATTGCTAATTTTATAACATGTTATAGAGTATACTACAACATATAGTTTAAAAATATAATATAATAATTGTTTTACGAGAATTTGTTAGAAATGTCCTTTTTGAGATATTCATTTTCAAAAATACCTCTTTTTGAACATTTTCTTTTTTTACCCTCTTTTACACAATTACAATATGTTAAATTAATTTTTAGAATTTTTTTTAAAAGTTTGGGTTCTCTATTTTATATTTAGGATATAGTTTTTAGAAGGTAGGATTTAGTATTTGGAGTTTAGGGTTTGAAATTTATTATATTTATATATTAAAAAGGGTATTTTTGAAAATAGACACCATAAAAGGATATTTTTGAAAAGTGACATAAAAAAAGGGGTATTTTTGAAAATCTTGTTTGTTTTATAGTGATGAGCTCTATGAGAAAATTCAATTTTTAAAAAAATATATATAACCATACATTAATATATCAACTTAACTTACATGTATATATATATATATAATTATTAATTTATAATAGTAATGAAGCTATGTATATATGTATTCCAAATTAACTTTTCTCTTATTGTCTTATCAAATTTACACATGTCCGACTTATGACTAGATAATTTTATTATTTTGTTATTTTTCTTAATTTACAGAGGTTTTAATGTAGTTAATATGACCTTTTTTTTTTGGAAAACATGTAGTTAATATGACTATTCAAGATATATATACTACTAATTAATTAAATTGTAATGGTATAAACTCAAAAATTTAGTTAGAAGCACACTTTGGAAAAAGATAATCATTTTCAAAATCTTTAAAACAATTAAAAGAAAGTTACAAAACCATGCATAAATTTGTTATGAAACAAATGGAGTCTATGTTAGTAAAGAAAAAAATGTATAATACTTACAGTTTTTCAATCTCTATATACTATTTTAGTTTGATGGTCCATTTTTACAAATAGTTTTGTTTTTGTCATCTATCACAAATTATTATTTTGACTTGGTTTAGTAGTATTGATATAATATTATTAAGTTGTGCATCTTCGAGGCCTACCTAGCTAGGGTTTCGTTTGTTTCTCTCCATCAAAATTGAAAGTTCTACGATGTTTCCTACAGTTTCTAGAGTATAAGTCAACGATTCTGGTCGTCTTTTGGATCTCGACGTGCTTTTGGTTCATATCTTAATTTATACACTATCTAATTAAAATATTTGGTAGGTTAAACCTAGGGTTAATATTTTACCCCCACAAACGGTTAAATGGGAATGAGAGACACGTGTCAAATTGCGCAGAAATAATACAAGCTGCAGTAAAATAATAGAGTAAGAGAAATTGGACTTACCATTAAATGATGTGCATGATAGAATGATAAAAATAAAATTAAAAAAAAGTATATATAATTAAGCATAGGGTTTTGTGTAATCCAAGCTGATGTAATTGTCACGGAACATAACCTAAGGTTCCTTGGTAAAATCTTCTGCGGCAATTTGGGTAGAGTTTTGACAATTATCGATACTAGAGATGATGTCGCGACAAAAATTGGTAATATAATATATATATATATATATATATATATATATATATATATATATATATATTATTGGTCGGAACTATAAATCAAAAACAAAATTCTAACAAAACAGTTTATAACAAAAAAAAAAAAAACTGATTCTGGTAGAAAATATAGTTTTAGCATGCAAGGTAGATTGTAGTATCAACTAGAATTTACAAGGTTATGTAATGTATCTGCGATATTTTTTGGTAGACTATATAATTTTATAAGTTAGTTACAAAATAGGGTATAGATTAAATATAGGTTGGTTACAAAACAACGTTATATATTAATTAGTCAATATGTGGGCTATATGAATACACTTAAGAATATCCCAAAAAATCTTCTTAAAAAGAATATTCCAATGATTTATACAATTTTCTAAACAAAATCTTTAGTATTTCATGTATTGTTACAAAATATATATTGTTAGGCATAAAAATATACTCTTAGGCGTAAAAAAGATTAAAAATCTTGGCAATTTATCACACTTAATCGTGATTTCCAAGATCTTATTGTGCAGTTAAAAATAAAATCTTACCTAAACACGGGTCATATTAAAAAACTTTTACCAAACATGTTTAAAAATTAAAATAAAAACAAACAACAAACATAACCATTTCTCATACATAAAATTACAAAATTAACAATATAAAACTTACAAAATAGATGTTTTTTTCAAGCCATCATATTTAGCATATGAGTTTATTGCATAATGTTTTATCAAAAAAACTTTAAAAAACAATCATATCAATTAAATTTTATTCTAAAATTATAATATAAATAAAATAAATTTCAATCCGTGCTCTAGCACGGATCATAATCTAGTATAATTTAAATCAAAAGTGGCATATACTTGATTAAGGTCATGTGAATTGGCGGTCAAAATCTTATACATTCAATCTATAAACGGTACGGTATCATATGAATATTTATTTTTCCTCAACGATATCATATACTAATTAATATTATGTATATATTTGTTACAATGAAACTTTGAATCCGGTCGGTTATATCTCTAAACCCATGATCGCGAGCAATCATATAATAGTCCATGTTGTCAAAATCAATTGAGATAATCTTCAAATTTTAAGGAACCTTTTAGATATAAGTATTTGTCCAATCCAACTTGCTATCACTCTATTGTTTTGAGGTTGTTTTAAGTCAAAATCATTAAAAGCAAGATATTTAGGATATTCAAATTTGATCTCATTAGATGCCTAAGCTAGTTAATAATTTATATACATGCTATGGACGAATTATTAGCATAGTTAATTATAATTATATATTTTTTATTCCGAATTACAAATATGTAAAACCTAGTAAACATTGTGATTGGAGATTTAGCAAATACAGTACTTTCTTCCGAAATCTTGTGAGCTGTTTCTGCTAGCCACTTGCTAATGAAATTTTTCTTTTGACTTTACATGTTAAGAATATAACTTACAGTAATAAAAATAAAAATAAAAACTAACGCATTTTATCGATAGTCTAAAGTCTAAACTCTTCTTCATTCATTTAATTTTGAGTAGAGTTATTGACTTACTCAATCCGTTGGCAACGCGCTATATTTAAATTTTCACTTACGTCTATCAATAAAGCCTTAGAACAAAAAAGTAAAACCTGCTATTATTGCAAGATGAAGAAGAACTAACTGAATAAATTGGGATAGAGAGAAGTGCTAGCATGAGTAGATTAATCTAAGAAGGGTGAATTTTTTTTGTTAGCCTAGTTTCTAGTTTTCTTGTTTAAATTTTTTGTTTTAGTTAGTTCTCAGTTTGAAATGATCTCACAAACGAATTGACCCAAAGTGAAAAATATTACGTTAATTGTCTCAGTACTAAAAGATATATGGACATGTACTTACAATATATATAAAGTTATGGGTATGCCTTGAAATTATTTTGCCTAACCAAGGCGGTCTTGTGAACATGGAAATGCTTTCCTTCTAAGCGTACGTAACTTGAATTTTCGACCTTTGGATCTAAAGACTCTTTAACCAACTAAATTTGTTACTAATGATTGGTTATTGTTGATTTTTATCTTAGTCCAAACAATATATTTCTTGAGGAAGTACGGTCATGACACCAAAAACCATATCGGTCGAGTTACCTCCAAAATTAGAATGTTGCTAAAACTGTGGGGAAAATATCAACAATAAAAAAGTTTATTTGTTGCGTTAGCGTCTAATCACTGTCGGTATATGATTTGGATTTGTAACTTCTATAGATTAACCAATCAAATATTTTTGTTCTTTTTTTTTCCAGGAATATTAGTCTTATTTTTTGTTGTCGTCTTCATATAAATGCGTATGAAGTTGAATTTTCAAGTTTTGTGGCACAAAACAAAGACAGCACTCACATCAAAATTCTATTTTTTTCGGGTCACTATATGGGTCGAATAGACCAGACTTCAATTATTTCGTCGAGTTCATACTAATTCCTTTTTATTAATCTTTTGGTATTTTTGCTTAGTTCTCTTTCGTGGTTTTTTCTTAGTTTTCACATTATATATATATATATATATATATTATATACGTATTATTGTATTTCAAATGTCGTTTCAGCATGCGAATGTGTACCGACTACATACGCGCACTCCCATGGATTATATGTATTACGTTCAATAACTAATTATGATTAAATCATATTTGGTCTCTAGATGCTTATAAAAGCGAACCATCTTCATATATATATATATTTACATTCTAATAAAATGTATACTCGGCACATCTGACATACAATAAAATATTGACAATCAGCTCCATTATAGTAGCTCTTGAACTATGTATGATAATTGTTGCCAACATATGACAACAAAATAAACAATTACCACAAAATGCTTGGGTGTGTGATGCATAGAGGCGTGTACGGCCACGATGCAACCACCTAAACTCTGTCCGGATATAGAAAGCGACGATCTAGGACAAGACACATTGGCACCGAATATCAAAGCAAGCAAGCCACACTTAGCTTTCTTTTGGTGGGTATGTTTGTGGGAACCACTCCAAAAAGCAATATTTTATCGTGTAGCTCGTACATGGTCCCCGTTTTCAGTTGCTACGTGTCGTTATGTGATCACTTGGACGATTCTATACTTACGCCTCTGATCGTTCAAACGTGTCGACGGGAGAAACAAGATTACAACAAGATCTCGATCTTTCAATAGCAAGATTTGGAATTTTTGCAAATACATGGGTTGTGTTATTGTTGTTGTTGTTGTTGTTGTTGATACTACTAGTTTGCATATTTCGATTCATTTATTAAAATATGCTCATATGTTAGCTGTGAAATTGCAAATTATTGGTCATTTTATTCATTCATATTATTATCTAGGACCATGGTATTGGTACTTCAAATAGTTCTTTAACGTGACATGATCCAAGACGGTTTAACTACTTTTATCATGAGTTCGAGATCTGTATAAGTCTAATTTTTTTTTTTTTTTTTTTTGGTTAAAAAGTATATATAATATATCTGTAAAGTCAATTACCATTTGGATTTGTTTCACATTGTGTTTAATCATGATATGGCATCTAAGAGTTGATATATGGCTTATTCCTACGATTTAAACATTTATCAATTATAAATCAGTTCAAGGAATTGAATCATATATAGCGCTACTCTGTATTGGTATCTTAAAAAATAAAACATAAAACGATTTACATAACTTATCTTAAAAAAGAAAAAGAAAAACTGCAAAGATATATAACTAATATATTTGTTTGAATTTATTAAGTAAAAGTAAAAAATAGTTTCGAGAAATGTGTTGGGGTTTCCTAAATGAGGATTGTCGGATACAGGCAATGCGAAGTGGGGGCACGAGATGTTCCACTAATCAAATCGTATTGGGACCTTGGACCATGGCTTATACATACACATAACTTATTGTTTCCTTATTTATTTCTTTACCCACCCCCTTCATAAAAGATGATGGTTCATTGGTACGTCAAATTTGTATTATAACTTGCTTTATTAACTTTTTGAATCCAATCAATTACATAAAATAAACTATAGAAAAATTGCTTACAAGATTATATATCATCGTATTCTTATCGTATAGTATGTATTATTTATTTCTTTTGTCGTGTGCAATTCACACATGCATACAATTCAATCAATTCACACATGATTCAACAATTACTACTACAAACCTCTAAATTACGAAGCTTTGGTTGTGTCTATTAAACCGGGTTTAACATATTTGGGTTACGTTCGAAGTTCAAACATAGCACCAGATATAGGCCCGTTATGATTGGGCCGAGCCTGTTAAGGAAATAAAAAATGTAATTTCGATTAGAGAGCGAGGAGCGATTCTTCTTCCTTGTCGGGGTTTCGAAGAGGCTAAAGGCGACGGAGAGAAACGGAGGAGATAATGGGAACGGCGGTTGGGCAGTGGCTAGAGGAAGCGTTAATTGATCTCTGCGGGAGACCAGAAACCGGTTTGAATTTCGATCGGGATGTAATCTCCGGTTTAGTCTCCTATTGCGATCTCGCTCAGCCTGTCGATGCCAAGGAGTATCTCGACGTAAAAGCTTTCTCTCTTTACTCTCCTGATGCTTGTGTTACTTAGATTGGATGATTTAGATTCTTTGGTTTTGTAGCGATGGAGAAGCGGATACTGATTTAGGTTTGAATTGATTCCAATTGAGTTCTGAGGTTTCTAGAATCAAGCTCTCTGAAACTGTTGTAGAGCTCATTTTTTTTATGTATAGGTTGTTTAATTACTTAGTACGAATCAGAGAATAACAATAGTTCTTGAATCAGAGAGTCACTTGAAGGATCTATTCAGAGTCAATGTCACCAAGTTACTTTCAAATGGATTAACTTGAAACTTCTGATTGATTTTTATTGATGGTTTGATCTAGAATATTATCGGAAAAGAAGGCAAAAGCATCATTGCAGAGTATCTACAGCGAAGAGGATACAAAGATCCAACCAGCCATGTTGCAGGTAGTAGTAGTTCAGGTCCAGAACTGCAGATGTATGTTAAGCCTAAAGTGGATAACGGTGCTTCTAGTGGAATCAAGAAACCATTTAAAACACCGAAAGAGAAAACATCTTCATCTAGTCAGCAAGCTGGAAATGGGAAGGTAACAGCTCCTCCCCAGCAGCAAGTCAATCCTAAGAAGAAAAAAGGCGGAAAAGTGATTTCTCTAGCAGAGGCAGCTAAAGGATCAATAGTGTTTCAGCAAGGGAAACCTTGTGCATGCCAAGCACGTAGACACAAATTAGTGAGCAACTGTTTGTCGTGTGGGAAAATAGTTTGTCAACAAGAAGGAGAAGGGCCTTGCAGTTTCTGTGGAGCACTTGTGTTGAAAGAAGGAAGTTCATATGCTGGGCTAGAGGAAGGGTATACCCCAGTATCTGATGCTGATGTGGCAGCTGAAGCATATGCGAAAAGGCTTGTGGAGTATGATAGAAATTCGGCTGCACGTACAACGGTTATTGATGATCAGAGTGATTACTATGAAAGTGAGAGTAGTAGTTGGCTCTCTGCAGAGGTATATATAGTCTCCATTGGTAGACAAAATTTGGTGTTTGTTTCGCCGTTGAGTTAATATTTTGGGTTCTGTTCTCAGGAAAAAGAGCTAGTAAGGAAGAAACGAGAGGAGATTGAAGAAGCTGAACGAGTCAAAAAGAGCAAAGTGGTTATGACCTTTGATCTAGTCGGCCGTAAGGTAACTCTCAAAAGCTACCTGTTCCCAACACGTTCGAAACATAAAGATAAGTCATAGAATGCCTAGCAGCTAGAATTTCCTGTGTCTAAGTCTCTCGGCAATGTTACTATCCATTTCTTCGATGTTTTTACCTACATTTTATCTGCAATAGGGCATGTTTGATTTGCTAGATTCATATCGAATTTTCTTATTCACTCGAAGTACTGATGATTCATGAATTTGACACAATACAGGTCCTGTTAAATGAAGATGATATCTCAGAACTAGAATCAGGCAACAGGATTCTAGGACCACCCGAGACTAAAAACGTGAACAGAATAAAACCGAACCCAACCGCAAAACTCATTCCAATCTTCTTAGAGCCGGGACCAACCGAGAAGAAGCCAAACAGCAGCAGCAACAGCTCTTCCAAGAGAGACAGCAAGAAAAACCGAAACGGGTTGTGTCTAGAGATCACAGGAAGGGTACAACATGACAGAAGTGAACTCAAGTACTTACAAGCCGAACCGAAATCGGACGCTAAATCATCATGGCCATCAGGAAACGATGGGCTTCATGTAGAAGATGGTGGTGAATGTTGCTTAGATTACGAGTGAGAATTTTTAATTTTCAGTAACCAAAAACATTACTTTTTTCTTGTATTTGAAAGGTGAACCGAACCGGAGACTTATGTTCGGTTCAAAAAAGGTCAAACAGTTTTTTCTCCATCCACGTCGGATAAAAAAAAAGATTGTTGTGTGTGATACGCGCCGTCGGTAAAGGAATCACGTGTTGCGAAGTTTGGGTTTCTCATGTGCATACGTGGCGCGATGTAATTGGGTAATGTTAAATTCTCTCGGTTTTATTAAGATAAGATTATTCGTCTCCACGTGTTACCAGCTATCAAAATCCTTTTCTTGGAGCACTACGTATTTTTATTTTTTTTTATTTTTCTCATTTGAATTCGTCGTCATTGGGGAATAGAATAGTATATGTGCGAATATAATGAAATATATATATATATATAATATAATGAAAGTTATATATATATATAATGAAAGTTTGTTTCTTATTTAAAATCTAGCTTAAAAAAAAAATTGGACTACATGAAAAAAAAAAGCATTTTTGTGACTATATAGAGAAGTATAATTAACAGTAATCAGTGAATTATAATAATATGAGTATTATATGATTATAGTCCATATGCAATCTTTATATCACCGTGATTAGATTTTCTTTTTTTAAATTACCTAAAAGTTTAAATTATAACAAAAAAAATAATACGAAAAAGTAAAACTTTGTAAAATGGAGCTCTGTTTGATTGAATCCACCAACTGACGGTAAGATAAAATAATAATATCGCAATATGATAACTATGATTAAGACATTAAATAATCTTCCCCCCTTAATAAGTAATGAATAGTTGTAAGATAGATTAGAAAAGCAACATTGATATGATGCGACACAAGTCCCTTTGTTATCCACACCGTTTTTCCCCCCTAAAATCTCATTTTTCTTTCTAATTTATGTGTAAAAATAACATTTATGACGTCACCCACCCATGACTTCTTATAATGGAAAAGATTCCATCTGCCCCCTACCAGAAAATCGGAAAAACTAGCTCATTTATACACATTACCCCCACATATATGTATAAGGCTTTGTTTTCTTTTGTGAAACCATAAGATATCAAGTTTTAGGTTTCGAATGGTTGTAGCGGGTTAAGCGGACGAATCCGTTTATCGAATCATTCATAATTTGTGTTGTTCGTAGTGGTGTAAACGGATTTTTTTAAAACATATATAAACTTGGTATGCGATAAATTTGGGTCCGCTCTGATCTATACCGTTCACAGTATAGTTTTGCCATGCAATATTGTAGTTTAACTTCATTGTGTTTTTTTTTTGGGTTTAAAGTTTAACTTCATTGTGTTCATTTCATCTTGAAACTCTTATTAAAAACGCAATACAGCTCTCAGTATAATAAATGAATTATATACAGATAAAGGTGATGCTGAAAATTAAAAGATGAAAGGAAAATAAAAAACAGATAAGGAAGAGATATTAAAGGTGTAAGTAATATTTGGACAAAAGATGCCAACAGAGCATCTGGCAAAATTGTTAGATGGTAAGATGTCTATTTCAATAGCCACATTTATGTGCAAACGATACCGCAAACGCCATGTGGTCTCTTCAAACGCAACACTTTGTATCAAACCAAACCAAACCACCAGCTGTACCAATCTTGTAGACTGCGTTTCACCTTTTTCAACCAAACTCCCTCAAAATCGTTACTGCTTAATTAAGTGACTAATCACTGTTGCGTTAACAGATTATGATTATGAAATCTTGTAGACTTTTTTTGCGTATATGTTTTGACATTTTGTTAACTCGATCGGATAGGCTAATTGATCTCACACTTTATAGATTTTTTTCTTAAAGATAATGTCATATTCGATATTTCACTGTATTCGAATATGCTTGTCGGTAACAAAATGTGATTCGAATACCCTGACTAAGATTTTACAGTTATAATAGCAACAAAGTTTGGATAGAAAAACAAAACGATATGTTATTCTTTATTATTTGCCTTATCATTACCCTTAACTTTATTCTTTTTATGTAAATTACTAACATACTCTAATTATGTAAATTACTAACATATTCTAATTATGTAAATTACTATACAAGTAATAGTACATATACATGAGCTGGTGAGTTATGCGTTTATGTGTCTACTACTTCTTTTGGTGCATTTTAAGCATAGGGGCAAAAGAAAATCACAAGGTTAGAGACAAGTGGGTCCAAAAAAATGGAGAAAGTTGTATTTTATCTGTAAAAGCTTGCTGGTTACAACCTGCAATATCACACTTTAAGCTTTTTTTAACCAAACTTTTTCTAAATCCTTCACTTCTTAATTTTAAAATTCTAAGCTATCTTTACTGATTAATTTCTTCCGCCCTAAATAATATTGTTTTTTTCCCGATCATTACAAAGTTTCTGACGTTTAAAAAAAGTGCCTATACATTGGCCAACATGTAGTACTTGGCTATAGATCAATTTGTAGGTCAGTTTTTTTTCAAAAAAATATTCTTATTGTATGTGATATTTCTAAAGCTCATTTTTTGAAATAGCTATCTTAATTTTTTTTTTAACTTGACATTTGTAAAGCTCATTTTTTAATATCGATCTCTTTTTTTCTTTTAAATAAAATAATTATTGATAGTGTTGTAAGTCAATAGTAGCACACTATTTTGTATGAAAAGATGTGTAGGTTGGTTGTAATCGTTAATTTATTTTTCCTACAAAATATATGTCAAGGATATCTACAATGTATGTATCAAAGAAAAGGTTTTTCAAGAATAGTAAAATGTAAATGTAACTATCATTTAGACATGCGAGATACGTACTGATTCGCTTTTTTCGACGTTAACAACTGTTTGGTTTAATTAACAAAAAAAACTGCTTGGTTACTTAAAAAAATATGGTAAAACAAAGAAAGCTAATTAAGGTGACAAACGAAACGAAGAAACTGGAGCAAAAATAGGTGAAGTTATTAAATTGCTTGAGAAAAAAATTAAGGAACATGAACTATAACATCGCTAGTTTTCTGTTAGATGGAGAGCAAATAAAAACAAGAAGACCCGACTAAATGAAAACCGTGGGGTACATTTAAAAGAAGTAAATCATGGGGACATGACCGCATGAACTATATTCAAACCTGGGTAATGGGGTAAAGATGGAAGGATCTTACCAAAAATACAACTAGCTAATAGCTACAAAACATTGACGCAGCAAACTTTCGAAAGTTAATATCATAAAATCGGTAGAATCATTTTTGATATTAATATTTTTGATAGTGTATTTCCTCATGATAAGTTAGAATTCCTTATTGTTCTATAATTTTGAGCTATTTTTAAAATAAATAAATAAAAATTGTAACTTAGGGAAGTACTTTAGAATATATGTATAGAAAAAAAAAATTAAAAATCTATTATATATGATCATAAAACATTTAAAAGAACATAAAAATTATATAATGTATTATATGTATGTCTTCGTATAATTGATCTGCATTTTCCAGGAGATGGAGAGTAAAATTATAATTATTGGCAACATTGATGGTTTTTATTTTTTTGGCGAAACCTCTTTTCAGTCGTTAAGTGCTATCTCGATTTCCATTTAGAAACATAAATCAAAATGAGTCCTTACGACGTTCATATATGCAATGCATGTAATATACTTACCTTATCTATTAGTATTATTTTCTAAAGATATAGAAAAATAAAGGATATGTGATCGTTTTTGTCATAAAATATAAAGATCTATTCATATCTAATGGTTTTTTTTCGTCATGCTATTATAATTAATGACTTTTCTAAAGAAGTCTATTATTGAAACAAGTTAGATGATTATTATAAATGTTACCTAGATTTAAACAAGAAAATTTTGTTTATTTCCATGCAATTATCAGAATGAAAAATATTAGTATATTTTTAGTTTAGTTTTATGTGACAAATTAATATGTCTATAAAAAAAATGAATAATAAACTGAATAAGCTTGCGACAAGAAAAAAGCTAAAACACATGAGATAGATGTTAGGAACTTAGAAGATGACCCACCTCTCATATCATTCATTTAGTTAATGAAACATGCCCAGCCTGTTTTGTACAATAAGCTAAGATATGTTACATCAAAGAGACCAATCAATTTCTTTGTATTAAAGTAAATTGTTTCAAAAAATTGAAACATATTTATTTCAAATCCAAATCCTCAAATGTATATCTCTTGCCTGTATATTGTTTTATTGTCTATCAAATAAAAAAAATAAAACAAAAACGTAACCATAACAGATTTTAAATTAAAACGTTCAATCGTAAAATAGTTCAATATATAGCTATATATTTTTATCTATATATTCTCAAATATATATCAAAAAGAAAAAGAAAAAACACAATCCATTCTAACATAACTCGTATGTATGTATATATGTGGGTATATATCCATCTAAAGACCAATTCAAGAAGCTAATAAATATTTAATTTGAGAGGTAGAGGTAGTATCTATTCGCAAAATAAGGATTATGCTGACTGCCGTTGGTTTGGCCTTGGCCACCCTCTTTCGTTTTTCGTCTACTTAAGATCTCGAGGGCTGTTCTTTCGTCTTGTTGGTGGTGTAGTACTTGGCTTTTGTTTCAAATTTGTCTTTGCTTTTCTGTTTCAGCAATGTGTTTTGATCCATTTTGGTTTTTAGACCTTTGCGTTAATTTTGAGTGTGTGTTGAATATATGTCTAGCTAGTTTCCTTTTCTTTGGGTCTTGTCTCCGGAGTTGTTTCCGGTTATGTTTCTTAAAATTGATTATACATCTGACCCTTTTGTATATCCATCTAAGTTTGTAATAATATATAATTTTCATTACAGGAAAAAAAAATTGTCTAATTAAGGACCGGGTAGGTCCGGTACCACCCTATTTGACATCAAGTTTCAAAAGTATAGTAAACCTACCTGTAAAAAGAACACTTGTAATGTTAGATACAACCTTCCAAACAGTATTTTATTCATTACAATGTAAGTACGTATTGGATTATTGGGGCGTAATTTCTTACAAGTAGGAATAATATAATTTACAGGACACATGGTAAGTAATATTTATAATTTAGACCGGCCACTTGTGTTTCTGTCATTTTACATTTATGATTTATGAATATGAACAATCCATTTGATTCCGTCCTAGGTGGGAGTAGACTTCAATCTACAATAATTAATTAATAGTACAAAACCAATTGATTAGTAATTTAGTTAAGTAATAAACTAAAGGAAGTAATTATTCAAGGTTGAGAGCCCTAGCTAGTCCCCGGAATTTTTGTTAATTCAACCCTAGTTATAAAATTAATTAAGGCCCCATTCGACGAAAGCAAAGTACCATCATCATATTTAATCATGCATATTCATCAAAGTTTTTATATAAATTACAAATAAAATAAGAGAGGGAATCCCAAAGCTATCATCATCCAACATTTACTCTACCATACTTTAGATTCATTATGTCTTCTTTTTTATAATTTTAATTGTTGTTAAAATAAATGTTTTCATCGATATTATTTCGAGTGTTCTTCGTGGAAGATTTGTATCACTCACTTGGAACATAAAAGTGAGATACAAAATCACAATTAGATGGAAACTCATCGTCAGTCAGATTTGATATCTGATTAAACCAAATAGAATAACTTTTTTTTAGGTTTAAATTATACTGATAACTAAACAAATGAATAATAATGATAATGTTAAATCCGGCAAAAGTAGCAGGAGAAGAATGATTACGCGAATGAAGTGGGACCAAAAGTTTTGAAATATATTTCTAAATTTTTGACCAAATGAGAGAAGAGGAGTGTTGGCCCCATCACACTCTCGTCGACCTCTCCATTGTCTTTATGGAATGAATGATAAAAGAGGACACCTCACGTGGACTCTGCATCCACAACGACTCTCTCCAACCATATCATATCACCCTTCAAGATATATATATTTTTCTTACATTTACTATAATGTTAAAGATGACATTTGTTACATATATTTTTTTTCATCTCATTTATTAACGCAACGTTCAGATTTTTCCATTTTTAACTAGTCGTGAAAAAAGTAGTTTTGCTGTACGGTGAAATATTGTAGCCCTTTTTCACGGTGGGGCTTTTCCAAATTTTTAATGATTATACATCGAAGAAAAAGAAGAAGAAAATAAATCTTATTAATGTCTATAAACGATGATCGCATAAAAATACAGAAATCTCTGGATACAGTGACATATTTATGTTCCATTACAACCCTACTATATGTTAATGCTGCTTATAAAATCTTGAGGACATATTATGAAGCGTTCAAGAAAATAATTCATGGTGTCAAAATCTTAAGACGAATTAAGTAACTCTTTAACGGATTGATTTTGATAGCAAATAAATGTAAATAATGTTGAAAATTTCAAGTTTATTAACCACGAGATGGTGGGCTAGTGGTTCTAACTTTGGTGGAAAAATCGTCTAGGCGATAATGGGCTAGTGGTTCTAACTTTGGTGGAAAAATCGTCTTGTTGGTCTAGGCTATCGAGATTTACTCTCTGAATTAAAAAAAAAAAAAAAATCAAGTTTATTCTGTTTGCTAATTTGCATCAGTCGATTTGTGATATTATTTTATTTTCTTCAACTATTAAATGATACTCCCATTGTTGACATTTTCTCTTTAGTGTGATTTTTAGTTATTTTCATTATGGTTTGAGAAAACAACCATATTTATATACATATATATAAAGAAGCAAATGAACAGTTGTTTTGTTTGAAAAATATATAATAAAAAAAGACGCAATGAGATTTTTTCTTTAAATTATTTAATTTTATATGGTTTGTAAAGCTCCTCACCCATATAATTCTCACTCATGATCTTTGTTTCTTTAAGCTTTTCTTCTTCCTCTATTTTTCTCTCACTCTTATCCTCTCCTTCTCACTCAATTCCTTCGAACATCCATCTACACTTTTGATTTTTCTTTTTTTTTGGTTCCCCTCTCTTGTCCAAAAAAAAAAAAAAAATCAACATATAAATAAAAACCAAAACCCTAATTTTTTATAAATATATATAAAAAATAGTTATAGCTCCTCACTTATATATGCAAAAGCCAACATCTAGTATCTTAAATGTCATAATGGACGGTGGAGACAACGTCGGAGGAGGAGACGATCACCACCGTCACCTCCATCACCACCACCGCCCTACTTTCCCTTTCCAGCTCCTCGGAAAACGTGACCCCGACGACAACCATCAACAACAACAGCAACAACCTTCACCTTCCTCCTCATCTTCTCTCTTCTCTCTTCATCAACACCAACAGTTATCTCAATCGCAACCTCAACCGCAATTGCAGCAAAAGCCGCAACCGCAGACAACAACGCAGAAGGAGTTATCACAAACGCAAGAGGACTCTACGGCGGTGGTGGCAGCTAAAAAACCGCCGTTGAAACGAGCGTCGACTAAAGACCGACACACAAAAGTAGACGGAAGAGGGAGGAGGATAAGGATGCCGGCGTTATGTGCAGCTCGAGTGTTTCAGCTAACGAGAGAGCTCGGTCATAAGTCCGACGGTGAGACAATAGAGTGGCTACTTCAACAAGCCGAGCCATCAGTTATCGCCGCCACCGGAACCGGAACTATCCCGGCGAATTTCACTTCTTTAAACATCTCCCTCCGTTCTTCAGGCTCTTCCATGTCTCTCCCTTCTCATTTCCGCTCCGCCGCTTCCACTTTTAGCCCTAATAACATCTTTCCTCCGGCGATGCTTCAACAACAACAGCAACAAAGAGGTGGTGGTGGCGGGTTTCTTCATCATCCTCATCTCCAGGGACGTGCGACGACGTCTTCTTTGTTTCCTGGTATAGATAACTTCACACCAACGACGTCGTTTTTAAACTTCCATAATCAGACAAAACAAGAAGGAGATCAAGATTCAGATGAGTTAAGTTCAGAGAAGAAAAGAAGACTCCAAACGACGTCGGATTTGCAACTACAGCAGCAACACCAACACGATCAAATCGGAAGCTATACTCTTCAATCTAGCAACAGTGGATCTACCGCCACCGCAGCAGCCGCCGCCGCCGCGCAGCAGATACCTGGAAATTTCTGGATGGTTGCGGCAGCCGCAGCAGCCGCGGGTGGGGGTGGTAACAACCAAACAGGAGGTCTTATGACAGCTTCCATTGGTGGTAGCGGTGGCGGCGAGCCTGTTTGGACGTTTCCTTCAATTAACACAGCGGCGGCTGCGTTATACAGAAGTGGCGTTTCAGGCGTTTCGGGCGGTGCGGTTTCTAGCGGTTTACATTTTATGAATTTTGCAGCGCCAATGGCATTTCTTACTGGACAACAACAACAACAACAACAGCTAGCAACAACTAGTAATCATGAGATCAATGAAGATAATAATAATAATAATAATAACAATAATGAAGGAGGAGGGAGAAGTGACGGTGGTGGTGGTGATCATCATAGTACACAGAGACATCATCATCATCAACAACAGCAGCAACAACATCATCATCATAATATTCTCTCCGGTTTAAATCAGTACGGACGGCAAGTTTCCGGCGAATCTCAGGCTAGTGGATCGCTTGGAGGAGGTGATGAAGAGGATCCACAAGATTAACCGTGGATTACTCTGCCGGCGGCGGTGGCGGCTAAAGGCGTTAGGCGGCTGTGTAATACTTTTGTTTTCGCCGTTAATTTTATTTACATTTCTTGTAGTAATTTTTTTTTGTTTTTGTTAAGTAAAAGAAAAAACAAAACACGTGAGATTTTTTTTTTTTAATTTTGATTTTTTTTTTACTTTGATTTAAATTTGATTTTTCTTGTGAGTGAGTGATTAAATAGTACTCGAGATTTTTTATGTCAGGTTTTTTGGATTTTGAGGAGAATATGACACTTTTTTATCATTATTATTTTTAAATGTTCTTTTTTCTCTGTTAGTGTCACTGTCTGTCTCGATTCTCAATCATCTTACTTTTCTTTATCCATTAGGAAATTTTAATTACGCATAAAGAAAATTTAGACTATTCTCCAAATACATTTTGGTTATACTCTCCATAAATTGAAACATTTATACATCCATCTTATTGTTATTTTGGTAAAACATTATGCTTAATACAAATGTCAAAATTGAGAAATTATTTTTGTCTAGGGGGGGATGAGATGGGCCTATCTCTTGGCCTACCAATCTCGTTCTCACTACTTGGCCCTTGAAGTTAGTTGTTTCAAAGCTAATAGAAAACAGCAAACTGTCTCGTTTGTTTTACATGGTCGAACGAAAACGATACAACAAACATATAAAAAGAGAAATATCTCGTGTGATCTTATATGCTATGAAAATATATTTAAATTCTTTTTTTAGTATATGATTCATTTTATCTTTTGCTTCTTTGTCATTTGTCCCCACTAAACAATAATCACTCATGATTTTTGTATATGATATATGTTTCAAATATTGTTAATCAAAAGACTAACCGATTTAGAGAATGATCTAGTTTGAAAGACGCGTGCTAAGATATGGTTCACAATTTTTGTTTCGTTTTCGACTAAAGGTTCTAACAAAGTACACCAAAATATAATTAATTGTTTTAACTAAGGTTCAAACGGTTGGAGCGATTTAGTTCGCTTTATCTGCTAACATCATTCAAAATCTTTTTTTTTGTTTTTGTTTTTGCATTTACTTATACATGTTGAACATATATAATATAATTTTTTTCCCTATTTTTGGATTCGATGGTTGAATTAACAAACCATCGTGAAGTTCCATCACTATTTGGAATCTAAAGTTGAAATAATAATTTCTATGTAAAAAAACATCAACATTATTATAAATTTACGAAAATGATAGAGACAGAAAACAAATATAAATAAATGTGAATTAATTGTTAGTGCAGACTATATACTACTATCATTGAATGTATAATAAATAAAATATATTTATAAATACACAAATTCAATAAGTAGAGAGAGAGAGAGAAAGGGAGATTGATTGTGGTGGTGACATGAGGACTGTAGCGTTGTAAGAGTCGTGGGACCTAAAACGTTATCAGGTGCAGTGATTGTCGTGTGGACCTTACTCCTTACGTTCACCATCTGATCATCTCCCTAACCAACGTTCACTTTTTTTTTCCTCACTGACACAAAAATTCTCTCTTTTAAAAAAAAAAAAAAAACACTTTTCACAGCACTCACACTGTAATAAAAATGGCAAAACACACCAATTTACTAAAACTACTACAAGTAATCAGACCATGAATAAATAAAAAACGACGTTATTTTCGTTTTTTTTGTTCTCGGACACCTTTCTAAGGGAGATGTGAAACATCAAACATCAATCGACTTGGAGGTTGAGGTGGTTTAATTACAAAATGAAAATTTTGAACACTATTTTTTTTGCCTATGTTTATAAATTCTCACGTTGTCATTATGAAATGTTAGCTAACTCCGATCTAATGTTATTAAGTAATAAATTAATTAATGGATGACACTATTTTTTTCTTTTTGTATTTATAGATTCTCACGTACGTTCTCATTTTATGATGATATAGCTAACTTCGATATCTAATGATTTCTATTTTTTAATAAATTTATGGTTGACGTAGTAGTTATTTATACGGATTAGTCTGCTAGAGAAATATATGCCATTAAAATTCGGACAAACGTACGCAAACTAGTCAACTGATTTTGTAGGACAGAGAGATTCAAACAATTTTTAATAGTTACAGTTTGGGGTAAGTTTTAGATCACATGGGGTTTAAATTTGGAAGCCACCATCGTACGGAAACGTAAAAATTGGTCCCCGACCCATAGCAAAAAATTACAATAAAGTATGAAGTAGCAATGTACGATTATAAGTGTCAGCCCTTCAACTAGTCACGGGGTCAAATGAAACCATTCGTGTTGTTTTTTATTTTTAAATAATGACTATTTTAAAATTAATATATAGATGGTTTTGAGTATAATAATGTCATACAAATATTTACCTTACTATAACGAGTACTTTTTTTTTTTAATGATTCTGTCGTGTGCCTAAAACGTGAGTAATTTTACATGGTGTTCATGAATCTGAGACTTGAAGAATCTTGAGGCTTCCTAAAGTGCAAACATACTTACTAGACTAGTAGTAGACTACCATAGATTCTGCTATGACAGTGAGTGTTTATCAATAATAATGATTATTGTTATTACTTAAAAAGACATTATCTTTTTTTTTTTTTATCTCATGCAACAAATATCACAAAAGACTGTTGGTGAGAAAGAGAATAGGCTCTCAATCTCTCATTGACCTAAGCCCAAATGTACTAACATGTACCTCTATATAGGTGGGCCTTGTTGCTATTGTTCTACTGTCATCTATGACATTGGAAGACAAAACTCCTTGGGATTTGTTACTTTTTAGAAACAAAAAAAAGAAAGAAAGAATCATCAACTACTGGAGACAAGTCTAAACTTTTCCTCAAGTACTTGTTCATCTAGACCCTTCGTGGGGGAGTTTTTGCAGAGTCACGCCCGAGAGTTCCAAGCTTTACGCATCTTTTGGGAAAGATACATGGTTGCATTAATAGCTCCAGCAGCCAAGAAACCAGACACAGCTTGTCTTCCGCTAGAAACCATTACCCGTCGCCTCATTACTTTCTCCATACATTTCGCAGCTTCTTCTCTTGAACCTATACAAACTTCTCCCGTAACTCTACCTATACATATGTATACCAGTTCAACCATCACGAGTTATTACTCCATTTTCCTTGTATAGGATATATATAACTAGAGAGAAGATCGGAGTTGATACCTGTTTCACTGACTATTTTCTTCTCCCCGAGTGACTTCCCCATTTGGCTTCTCACTGATGCAGGGAGAGAAGAGACCAGCGAACGTGTTGCTGAAACGCTAGAATCCTGCTCACATGTTGAGAAGGATAGGTATAAAAGCAATCTCAAGATTGAGTTATATCCATGGTGATAATATACACTCTGTATACCTGAACTAATCTAGTGTGACTAGCTTCAGCCGATGATGATCTCAATATGTTTTTGGTCTCACACTCTTCAAGAAAAGGCTTATACATTGACTGGAAAAGATCAAATTGTCCCTTCACAATCTTCTTCACCTAAGAGGCAAGGGATTGAACTAATGAATCATAAATCTAGTCACCTGAAAAAGTAAAGTAATATACATGTTCTGCAAACAATTATAACAATCTGATGTAATCACTAATCAAGAACAGGAATTGGTTCTCTAACCTTATTAGTGTCCTCTGCAAAAAACATACGCAAGTCTCCCATGTAGGAAAGGCTGCATATTTTGGCGTAAAGATCTTCCTGTGTAAGAGTTCGGTGAGTTATAGTGTACAGTCTAAGGAAACTTCAATATTTCCTCAGCACTGAACAGAAAACAAACCTCAGTGAATTTTGGTGGCAAGAGAAGAAGAGCAGCAGATATTGCAGCTCTCTTATTAACAGAATTCACATCTTCTATGTCCAGATTATCAATAAGCAAATGAACCTGCAACCAAGGACACTTCCCTTAAACATCTCATGATTTACAGTTATTAGTAAGAACACCAAGCAACTAACATACCGGTTTTTGTAAACGGCCACTCAAGTAGAATCTATTCCAGTCCAGTATGTCCTGTACTAGGTCGTGCATCCGAACAACCCCATACTTGAGTTTCTGCAAAGAGCTTCACAAAGAAATAAATCATGCGAGAAAAATTGGCTTAAGCTTACATACAAATATACAAGCTTCGATTAAGAAAACTAGATTGTTCATCATGTTTTAAATAACCCTGCATTGTTTGAAGGAAGTTCTTACCCTGTCGTTCCAATTGACAAATGGATTGAAGTGAACTCCAACTCCTACTTTATCAGCAACGTTTGTAATCTATACCGGACATTAACAAAAAAAAAAACAGTGTGTTCAGTGTTTGATAAAGCCGTCTAAGCAATGCAAGAGTAAGTAACATCAAGATAAACATACCAGCCTAGCTCCACCAAGGTGAACCATCCATGAAGCATAATGATCTGAATTCATTTTCAGATTCTTGGGTCACACAATTGAAAAAAAAAATACCAATTAGGATATGTGGGCTTTTTAAACAGCTCCAAAACCTAACAAACTATAATCAAAAAGATACAACTCACCTCAGAGTGCCATTTCATAGGATCAGAGACTCCAAGTATATAGTCCACCATCTTAGACTGTAACAGCAAAAGGTCGCATTTTTTCCAATACCCAATTTAGCAAACTGATTCAGAAAGAGGAATTGATAATCACAGATCGTTGTAAGAGAAGATAAAGACCTTATCTTGGTTATTTGGGTGCAATGTCGAACCATAGACACAACAGAAATCCACAGGTGGAAGAACATTTAGAAAGCTTGAAAGCTCATCTCTTTGAGTCGTTTCCATTCCGAAAAAACTAAACCTTTTCCAGAATTAGACTGGGCAGAAAGACCTATTCAAGTGAAGAAACGGGATTATAAAAGTTTCTCTGTTAGAACGATCAGTTAGATTTTAGAGTGATCTAGGTAAAGTTTCTACAATTAGATTCACTGTGCGTTTGAGATGGACACAAACCTTTGGAGAAGAGAGATTGCCGAAAATGTTATTGATTCAAGAGGAGAGCGAGTGAAGGCGGCGTAGAAGCGAAGCGAGTGAAGGCGAACAACAAACGCCGTGAAACTTCCTTTTTGAGGTTGGGCCAAAATATTAGTTTATTACCCGGACCCGGTAAACCCACGACCCGCTCTAAAATCCTGGTTCTAACGAACCGGGAAGACCCGGACAAACCGGGTTGTGAATTTTGTTTCTGAACCGTCCGGTTTATTGAATCAGAACGAACGTTCAGTTTATAATGTCACAATTAAAAAAAATACACGAGTTTGTGGGGAGCACACGCCAGCAGCGCCGAACGACAGACGTCACCAACCCTCGACGAACCGTTTCCATGCCTTTATTATCCACACGCCCCCCCCCCCCTTCCCCCCTTCGTAGTAAAAGACAAAATGTTTGGTTTTACAAATTAAAAAAAAAAAAAGAAGGTTAAAGCCGTGCACACAACCATTTTTCTTAAAAGATATTGAAAACATTATAAAATAATATATTTTTTAGAATAACAATACAAATAATTTTACCGTCTGTAATTTTTATAAACTAATCATGTACCATTGCCTGTACATTATGTATCAAGTTTTTATTGTAATTAAAAACTATACTATCAATCATAAAAAATGATACAAATAGAAAAAAAGAATATATATATAGATATATATATTTTTTATATCAGTTTTCTTTTAGGAATCACAAAAGCAACAATTTTTTTTATTGTTAGTAAATTTGATTAATTAAATGAATAAAATTTGTTTTAAAAGAGAAAAAAAAGGATTTGTAAAAAATTGCTGGAGTGTACACTCAACACTTTTCCCAATAATATAGTAGTATTAACCTTTACCTGAAAAAACGCACTCCACTTGAGAATGAAGAAGATACGATGACGTGTCGATGCAACAAAGAGCTGCTTAGTGGCACGCAACGTAATAGAAAAGGACAAAACAGCAAAAGAGAAAGGCACATGTCGGACTCACGTGTCCACTTAAAACGCACCACTTCTTCTGTGCTCTCCACGCGCCTCTTTCTTTCCCCACACGCCCCCCTCTCTCCCTTCTTCAATTTCTCAGATTCTTCTCTCGTCGTCAATAAGGCTTTTCTTATTTCTTCTTCTCTAACTCGTTTTCAAATCCTCTACAATAATAATTCCCGACGAGCTTCTTCACCGGAGAAAGATAGAAAGGTACTTTTTTTTTTATTTCCTCTTTTTCTGAGTCTTTTTGTACGTTCGATTTGAGCTGTGGGGAGAACTTATTGGCCGTCATATTTATTTTGATAATTCTTCACTGTTTTTTGATTTGACATGATGGTTTATTAAAGTTTTGAGAATCTAAAAGCACTTCTTGAGTTTTGAGGAATCAAAAATCACACCAAAGTTTTTTTTTTCTTTTTGGTTGCTCTTATGTTTCTATGTTCGTTGGTGGGTTTGTGTGACATTAGGGGTTGATTGATTGATTGATTGATTATACAAAGATGAATGAATGATTTGTCGGATTCATTTTAATCATCTTTTATCTCTCATTTCAGGTGACTTGACAGAGAATCTTACTTCTTACAATTGGTTAAGGATGGTATCGAAATCTCCTTCTACATCGTCTGATGAAGCAAATGCTACTACTGCTGATGAAAGGTGTGTGAATCATCTTTCAAGAAAAGGATTCTCGTATTTAGATTATGGAACCCTTTTTATATTTTGGTTTATGGTGATTGATTGTGTTTGGTGTGTATATAAAAACAGGTGTAAAAAAGGTAAAGTACCCAAAAGGATTAACAAGGCTGTTCGAGAGAGGCTTAAGCGTGAGCATTTGAATGAGCTTTTCATTGAATTAGCCGATACCCTTGGTAAATTTTGCATCTTTCACTCAAACAATTGCTTGAGTGTTAGGCTTTTAACTTAATATAAATGTTAGTGAATGTGATTTGTGATTTCTAACTGGTAACATTTTCTCTTGTCTCAGAACTGAATCAACAGAACAGTGGTAAAGCTTCCATACTATGTGAAGCTACTAGATTCCTGAAGGACGTCTTTGGTCAAATTGAGTCTCTTAGAAAGGAGCACGCTTCTCTCCTCTCTGAATCTAGCTATGTAAGCCACTTTCTGTATATATGCTCATTGCTTTGTGTTTCTATATGAAATCTTTGTTTAGATGTTTGTCTCAATCTGTCTTGTTGATTGAAACTGGTGTTGTTGTGTAGGTAACCACAGAGAAGAATGAGCTGAAGGAAGAAACTTCAGTGCTCGAGACCGAGATCTCGAAACTACAGAGCGAGATAGAAGCAAAAGCGAATCAGTTGAAACCCGACTTGAACACCTCTCATGCTCCCGCGTACCACCATCATCTTTATCAACAACAGCAACCACATCCTGAACTTGCATCTCAGTTTCCAGGACTTCCCATTTTCCAAGGCCCTGGTTTTCAACAATCTGCTGCAACTCTTCATCCTCCTGCAACAGTTCTTGTCCTTCCCATCCAACCTGATCACCAGACACAAGATATTTCAGACATGACAGGGCATGTGCAGACACAAACGCCTTTAATTTATAATAATACCTCAAACGTGAGTAAGCCGTGTCCAAGGTATGCTAGTGCAGCTGACTCGTGGTCTTCTCGGCTACTTGGAGAGCGGCTGAAAGCCAATGAATGAAGTCTTGGGTGGCTCCACAAGGAGAAGCAACACGAGGGTTTACACAGGAAACAGAGACAGGGCAACTTGTGAAGAAGGACCCTGGTTTTTGTAATTTATTTTTTTAACATCGTCTAATGTCCTTGTGGGTTTGGCCTTGCCATTTCTTGTTTTTGACGTGGTTTGTTCATAGGATAAGGAAGCTATGGCCTTTATGGGTCGTTTGAGTAAAAAATAAGTAACTTAGCTCTAACCTTTGTCATTTACTCTTCTCGTAAGATACTAAAACAACACACTGAATAAGATCGCTTTATAGAAAAGAGCAAAATGGTTGACAAAAAAAGAAAAGAGCAAATGAAATGGAAACTAAAATGTGAAAGAGCAAATGCGGTTTTGGTAGGAAAACGAGTTTCTGTGTTTTTGCCTTTTTGGCATTTTTGGTAAGAAAATAAGTTTTTGCGGTTTGGAGAAAAAACCAGATTTTTGCGTTTTTGGCATTTTTGGCAAGAAAACGAGATTTTGCGGTTTGGAGCGAAAACGAGATTTTCTGGTTTTGGTGGGAAAACGTAATTTTGCGGTTTTGGCATGAAAACATAATTTGTATTTTTATGTTTTTGGTGAAAAAATGTAATTTTGCAGTTTTGACGGGAAAATAAGATTTTGTGCTTTTAACGAGAAAATGAGATTTTGCATTTTTACCAATTATGGATGAGTTTACCTCATCCAAACTCCAATAAAACTCATCCAGAAATTCAGCTTTTTTTGTATGAGTTTTCAAAACTCATCCAAATACCTAATTCAATTCCTTTTTTAATTGTCACTAAATAAACAATAACATGCATCTGCATCCAGATACTACATCTGGTTCACCAAACGAACAACACCTAAAACAACAAAAGAACAAAGCTTATATAAAAAAAAAAAAAAAAGAGCAAATGAAATGTGAAATTGGGTTTTGGTCTAAAGAAAACCGGTTAAGTGGTTCTGGTTTTGGATTGGTTAAAGGAAAGGATTTGGTAAAGAGAAGTGAGAGAGCCATCATCTTATCTGCTATCGAGTGGGTAAGAAGAATCAGAAAACAGAAAAAAATGGCGAATTCACTATGCTTCTTCTCTTCTCCTCCGACCTATTGCTTCCAATCTCCTAGCAAAAGTTCTAAGCCTACTCACTTCTTCTCAACCAATGATAACACCTCGTCCTTGGTCCAGAAGAGAGAGCTGCTTCAGACTTCTACCAAATCCCAAAGCTTTGAGATTAAGGTTAGATTTTTATCCAATCTCTGTTCTTCTCTATCAAATTTTCTTACTCATTTACCATTTCGTTGATTAAAAATCTAATCTTTTGGTGATAAATAGGCCACAAACAGTAGTGGCACTAAAACAAACAGCATAGTTTGTTCAAATTGTGAAGGGAATGGTAAGTTCTTACCCGGTTTATAATCCTCGTAGTTTATATATACTTCTGAATTGGTTAGTAATAGGTTTTTGTGTAAATGTTTTCAAAAGGTTGTGTGGCATGTTCTCAATGCAAAGGAGGTGGTGTGAATTTGATTGATCATTTCAATGGACAGTTCAAAGCTGGTGCACTCTGTTGGCTTTGCAGGTTTGCAAAATCTTATCTCCTTTCTTTCTTCTTCCTTACAAAACAAAAACTCATTTACTTAATATATTTTTTTGGTAATTATCTTGTGGGCAGAGGTAAAAAGGAGGTGTTGTGTGGGGAGTGCAATGGAGCTGGTTTCCTTGGTGGGTTCTTGAGCACCTTCGATGAGTAGTAGAAAAGCTTCAACACTCTCTTATAAAACCTTAGAAGAAGTAAAATCTTTCCCTCTTTTTCAATGCTCTTCTAAACCACCTTGTATTACTTATTTGTTTTATTGCACACCAGACTCTTATTGCATTGTTGTTTTTCAGAATTTTTCTTCTACAAAAAATTAAATATTGTTATGTTTACACCACTATAGCACCTCTATATAGTTATGTTGATGGTATAGCCACCCATGTGATTTTACTTTTAGATGGAAAAGTTGAAATGGTTTGGACTTTGGAGAAGATTTAATATAGAGTTATGTTCTATTTACATTGAAATATAATGTTTTATATCATTCTACTATTCTAGTATATCTAATAAAAACAGGAACATAGTTTTGAATAAACTGAAAATAAAACATTGCACCTGAAAAAAAAAAAGAAATGGAAACAACTGTAAATAACAGATAAACGCATCTGAGACCAACAATAAAAAAAAAAGGACCTTTTTCTCTTACCTGTTCCTGTTGTTGTCGTCGTCGTCGCTGGGTCATAATCTCGTTCTTGTGTTTTCGCTTTTCCTCTCGCTCCCCCCATTACAAATCTGTCTGATTCTCCTCGTTATTAAGCCAGAAACCTAGACGAGGAAAGCCAGAAAAGGGTAGGATTAGGGGTAATTATTAGTTCGTCACCACCCATTGGATTGCTAGGAGCTCCTCCTCTGGCTCTCAACAACATCTGTTTGTTGCGTAATTTCAGTTAGATTTGTTCCAGAAACAATAAAGTTTTTCTTTTGGAATTGTGGCGTGTGAACCAAGGAAGGAACTAGGTATGCGTCAATGATCATTCGTGTCATCGTATTATTAATACAGATTACTGATCCCTGTCTTTGTTATGGTATCCCTGCTTCCTACTTAATAATTAAGGAATATGACGAACACAAAATGTGATTCCATAGGAGAAATCAGCACTTGTTAAGTCGTGATGAGATATTCGATTGCAAGGCTTTAGGATAAGGAACTTTGGGAATCCAAGGAAAAAGGGGTTTTAAATTATATGGGGCGAGCATTGGAATCATCTGGTGCACTTTTTCCAGTTTGCTGTTGTAATCACAACTATCTTAATACTTGGAATGGCTTGTTTCCAGAGAAATATTCCCACAGAGAGGGAGAATGAGCAGGTTTGCTTAAGTTTTTTTTGGGTCAAGGTTATCTTAAATCTCTCTATAGTTTGATTCAGTGTTTGACATAAAACTTGGTTGCAGGCGATAGCAATTCTGAAGAAAGGGGCCTATCTATTGAAATACGGACGCCGTGGAAAGCCTAAATTCTACCCTTTTCGGCTTTCAAGCGTACCATTCATAAACATTCAGTTTCTTTACAAATGCACAAACATAGTATGTGGCTGAAGATTGTGTGTTTGATAGTGAGCTTTTCTCAACTGCTTTGCAGGATGAAATATATTTGTTATGGTATTATGGCAAAAAGGAGAAACGTCTTAACCTGAGTTCCGTGACAAGGATCATACCTGGACAGCGAACTGTAAGTTAAATTGTATGAATATCATTTATCTGGTAACAGTTTTGCTGCATCTTTTTCTCAACAAACGAATGTTCTTGTAAGAACTTTTCCAGGCAGTTTTCCGACGATATCCTCAACCCACCAAGGAATATCAATCCTTCTCTCTTATATATGGCGACCGGTCTCTGGATTTGGTTTGTATTTTGCCCCCCTGTGGTCTTTTTAAGGTGTTCTCACTACTGAATCTATAATCTCCATTGAGGTGTTTTCACTACTAATCCTCATGGATAGGTATGTAAGGACAAGGATGAAGCTGAGTTCTGGCTCACTACCCTTCGAGCTCTTCTCTCACGAAACAACTCTTCTGCATTGGTACTTCACTCAAGAAGCCGCAGTCTTGCTCCTGACAATGGAGAACAAAGTAGTACGAGCAAGAACGCTACATCCAACATTAGATCCGTCAGCAGTGACACAAGCTACGAGGTTTTTGTTGGTTATTTTCTTTCTTCATGAGAGCACCATCAGGTTATTTACTACTTAATATCTTCTTGTTTCATCTGGCACTTTCGCAGGAACATGCAAAAAAGGCCTCAGGATCTCACAGCAACACTCCACAGAGACTGGGGAAAGTTTTCTCAGAGGTTTTGTCACAAACTGCAGTACTAAAGGCACTCTCTTTGGACGAACTGATCCATAAACCTCATACTTCGCCTCCAGAGGCTATAGAGAATCGATCTACTAATCACTCCCCTGCCGTTGATACATGTAAATATAGCATTTCCAGCGCAGTGAGCTCATCTAGTCAAGGATCTTCTTTTGAAGACTTGAAGTCTCTCTGTGATGTCTTCGTTTGGGGAGAAAGTATTGGAGATGGGCTATTAGGAGGTGGTATGCACAAAAGTAGCAGCAGCTCTTCTCTAACGACTGAGTCTTTTTTGCCCAAAGTCCTGAAATCACATGTGGCCCTTGATGCCCAGAGTATTTCTTGCGGCACCAATTATGCAGTGTTAGTCACAAAGCAGGGACAGCTGTACAGCTGGGGAGACGAATCTGGTGGAAGGTTAGGACATGGAGTTTGTTCCTACGTTCCACATCCAAAACTTATCGATGAATTTGACGGAGCACCTGTGGAGTCAGCTGACTGTGGAGAATTTCATACTTGTGCTGTAACAGCCTCAGGGGATTTGTATGCTTGGGGCGATGGAGCACATAATGCTGGTCTCCTTGGACTTGGTAGTGAAGCTAGCCATTGGAAACCAGTACGAATCCTTGGTCAGATGGAGGGTATAAATGTTAAAACTATATCTTGCGGACCTTGGCATACAGCTTTTGTGACATCAGAAGGTAAGCTGTTTACATTTGGTGATGGTACTTTTGGTGCGCTTGGGCATGGTGATCGTATAAGCACAAACATACCTAGAGAAGTCGATGCGCTAAGTGGCTGCAGAACGATAAAGACAGCTTGTGGTGTTTGGCATTCAGCTGCTGTTGTCAGTGTTTTCGGTGAGGCCACATCATCAGGAAAGCTCTTTACTTGGGGTGATGGAGACGATGGGAGACTCGGACATGGTGATATAGAGTCTAGACTAATCCCATCTTGTGTAACTGAACTGGATACAACTAGCTTTCAGCAGGTAGCTTGTGGTCAGAGCATTACCATTGCTCTCTCTGTGTCTGGACAAGTTTACGCAATGGGAATTGCTGATCCGAGTCAAGATAATGCTGTGAGAGCTCCTTCTTGCATTGAAGGGGGTCTAGGAAAGAGTTTTGTCCAAGAAGTGGCTTGCGGGTTTCACCATATCGCGGTTTTGAACGCAAAAGCTGAGGTCTACACTTGGGGAAAAGGATCAAACGGACAGCTCGGGCACGGAGACACCGAACATAGAAGCACGCCGACTCTTGTGAAAGCTTTGAAAGGTAAACAAGTGAGGAAAGTGGTGTGTGGTTCTAATTACACAGCAACCATTTGTCTTCACAAACCAATTACGGGTACTGACAGTTCTAGGTGCTCCGGTTGTCGCCATCCTTTTAATTACATGAGGAAGCTCCACAACTGTTATAACTGTGGGAGTGTCTTCTGTAATTCATGCACTAGTAAGAAATCCTTAGCAGCGGCCATGGCTCCCAAAACTAACAGGCCTTACCGTGTTTGTGATGACTGCTATATCAAACTCGAAGGAGTTAGAGAATCTTTAATAACCCCGGCGAATAGTGCCAGATTTTCAAATGCAAGTCTACAATCTAGCTGTAACGAGATGGACGACATTGGCATAACACCGCAGCGTCAGCTTCTTAGGGTGGACTCATTTGATTACTTCAGACAAACTAAGATCCCGGACCTGAAAACCATTGGTGAAACTTCAGGAGCAAGCTGCTCATCGTCGAGTCACTCAAATTTGGATACTAAAGGTAGTTTTAACATGAAAGGCATACGGCAACTCTCCAGGCTTACCTCTTTTGATTCAGTTAGCCAAGAAGGCAAACAACGCACCAAGCATTGCGCTTCAAAATCAGACACATCCTCTCTTATAAGACACTCAGTGACTTCTGGTATCCCGTTTTCACGTAGAGGTTCTGTTGAGTTGTTTCCTTTGTCAATAAAATCCAGCCCGGTTGAATCCGTTGCTACAACTTCCGACATCACCGCCGACATTACAGATCATGATTTACTACAAGAAGGGCCAAAGAAATCCAATCAGTGCCTGAGCCATGAAATATCAGTACTCAAAGCACAGGTTAGTCCAACCATTTAAACTGGTATTGAATCAAATGTAGGTTGTGGATGGAAAGACAAGTAAAAAACTATAACAACTACTCAGGTGGAAGAGCTTACCCTAAAATCAAAAGAACTAGAAGATGAACTGGGAATGACTTCAAAGAAACTCGAAGTTGCGGTGTTAATGGCGCAGGATGATGCAGAGAAGATCAAATCTTCAGAAGAGATAGTTAGGTCCCTAACTCTGCAGGTACATTTCATCATTTCCTAGTCCTACTTTGATAATATATGATTCTCAACCCTATACTTTTCTCATTCCAGTTGATGAACGCAACCAAGAACGAAGTAGACAACACAAAGAGACGCCGAAGCTCATTTTGATTTAAAACTATAGAGAACAACCTCTAATCTTGATCAAAGTAAGTGAATAGATTGAGAATGTAAAATACAAGATTTCTCATTTTTTGTCAAATTACATATACCAAAAACAAAAGCAAATGTAGTAATTAGTAATTACTTACAGAGCAGAGCCAAGAAACAGAGAGCTCACAACACAAACACTTACATATGAATTTCGAAATTGACAAACAAGAGAAAAAAGTTCCAACCTTTTTGTGATTTGGTTTAGTGAAGTATCACCAAAAGCTTCTTCATTTGGCTAACAATGGCCAAGCTAATACTCATCATCTGATTAGCCATCTCCATCTCTTTCTTGATCTCATTCCCAACAACTGTTCCCATTTCTTCAATCCCATCGGAACAAGTCTCACCGTCGGTCATAGCGGCGCTGATCCACGTCTTCACATCTCCGACGACTTCTTTCGTCAACCAGGTCCCTCCCTTATTCTTCTCCTTCCCGATCTCAGACACCGACTCGTTGATTTGACTCAGCGCGTCGGTGTAAAGCTTCACGCAATCACCAACCGCCGCGTCCTCAGGCATATCGTTGATTGATCGGAATGATACAGAGAGTCTCGAGACTTCCTTAGACGCGGCTCGAAGAGAAAGCTCCAGGATTGATTCAGGGCTCAGTTTCGAATCAGATTCGTTGAGAGAAGAAGACAAAGAATCGAAACAGGTCTCTGGGTAACGCGTCACGGCGCAGACTGTCTTGAGAGAAGCGGAGGAGATAGGAGGATGGTGTGGTGGAGAGGGAGAAGGAGAGTGAGTGAAAGCTCCGGCGGTTAAAGCGACGACGGCGAGGATTAAGAGGAGAGATACGACTGAGACGGTGGCGATTAGGGTTTTACGGTAAGAAGATGAAGATGGTTTGGGAAGTGGAGAATGGTGATGAACTTGGTTTTCTTGATCTGATACTTTGCCGTAGCCTTTCATGGTGTTGATCGACTCCATTGGATCTGTGATTTTTTTGGGGAGAGATGAGAAATAAAAAGTCAAAGAAGGTTGAAAAAATTGAAGCTTTTGTAGGCATTTTCATAAGCCCCAAAGTCCACAACGTATCTCTAACTTCCACACGTCTTCTATTCTTATGTATAAAAAAACTAAAAAAAAAAAATGTAACTTCAAAAATCCAAGTTTTTAACAAATTATTTTTTTTTTTTTTGTGTGTGCTAACAGTTAAAATTATAATATTTCAAAGTTGTATTATTCGATCTAACGGCTACTATTATTATTTGTTCAAACTTCAAACTATGGGTTTAAATCATAGTTCTAGATCACATAATATAAAGTCATATTTATGCTTCTGTATTGGTTTGATTTTGTCGGTAACCAGAATTTTGAGAGATTGCGGAACAACAAATAGGTAACATGACAAGCAAAGCATAAGACTAACCTAATTACTGTATTACAGTTTTACTCTAACGATATGAACATGATTCTTCTCAAATAAATCATGTCATTTAACCGCTATTGCACCCGTTAGTCAATCAGTCGTAAACTCCCGCAAATTCATCCATTTTAAAATGCTAAACTAATCATTCAAAACATTTAATAACGCTTGAAATTGCAACCACCCGCTTCCACAATCTCCCGCAAATGCAACCGCAAACGCTGTGGTTGAACTAGTCAGGTAATAATAATCATCCAAATGTACTTTATAGACTTTATAAAACTTGATAAATTTTATAAAATTTTTGAATTTAATGAGGAGTATTTATTAAAATAGAAAGCTAAATAGATATTTTTGATATTAGACACCAAAAGAGATATTTTTTGTCCAAATTATTTTCAAATATAATATTGGTAACCAATAACAATTTAGATAGATTTCTGCAAATCCACGTCTTCTATTCTTGTGTATAGAAAAAAAAATTGTGACTTCAAATATCGAAGTTTTGAACTAATGTTTTTGTTTCAAAGCTGTATTTTTCGATCACTTAACGGCTATTATCATTATGTGTTTAAACTATGGTTTTAGATCAGATAATCTAAAATCATAGTTTGAGTTTGTCCGTAACCAGAATTTTGAAAGATTGCGGAACAACAAAACATGACAAGTAAAGCATAATCCGTGAGCATATGACTAACCTAATTATTACAGTTTTAGGCTAACGATATGAACATGACTCTTCTCAAGTAAATCTATGCCTTCAAAAATTGGGAAATGTTAAAGATGTGCATTTTCTAATACAATTTTTTCAAAAATGTTTTCTCTTTAGAATCATATAAATATTATTCTTAAAAATTTGATATTTATTCAAATACATGTGTAATCCAAATTATTCTTTAAAAAAAAAACCATTTTCTAATATTTACCTATATATAATCTAACAAAATTGTCATGCCTACATAACAAGCACAACAATACATACAAAAAACAATGTTGTAGTTGCATTAGCTTAACTAAAACCAAAATCAATTTTCAATATTAGAATTAGTTTAATGTAAAATTATTCTTAAAATTTTGATATTTAGGTTTGTTCATTTTCTGTTCTTTTTAACATTGTTTAGTTTACTTTCTAAAGCTACAAATATGGGAGAAGTCTTCCATGCTAAGATCAATCTGTCTGAATTAACATACACAATTGGAGAAGAGCTCACAGTACAAAAACTATCTCTCACCCATTATGATACAAGACTCGGTGGTGAGTCTTATACCGAGATAGAGATGATGGCTCCACAAGCTGGCAGTCGCTTCTCTCTTGTGAAGGAAAGATGGTCGATGATGTAGATCTGACACGATGGCGGTCGCTTCTCTCGTGTGGGATCGATAAAGGGGGAAGTGCTGGCGGACTGAAGTACACCACAGAGATGTGATTGGTCTCTGATACAGTACACGAACTTAGCCTTGTGGAATCTCACACACAAGACAAAGAACAAGTTTATTCTCTCAAGAACACTTAAAGAGAAAAAGTAAGAAAATTCAGTATTTTATTGATAATCAAAGGTAAAAAATCGTACAACTGTTGCAGGGGGACATTATAAAAGTCCTTCAGCTAGCCCTAAGGCCGAAATAAATGCAACAAATGAAAGCAAATAAAATCAAACACAAAACCATTGTTTTTGGAAAGTAAATAAACTAATAAAAGAAAATGCTAAAGTAGACTTGATCTCTCTTGATGAGCAAGTCTTCTAGCCGTTGTTGGGGTTGGTGGGACCTGCAAGGATCGAAAATATTGAATAAGACTTACCTAGATGCGATCTAAGCCCAATTGATGTTCTCTGAATCACTTCTTGTACTACTCGCTGTGCTACTTCAGGGTTCTTGTCTTGTACTTGATTGTTGGCTTGTTTATTGAAGTAGGGGTCTTCTTGGAGTTCCTCTACAGTATCTTGATCAGTCTCTTGATGCTCGTACATGTCCTCTATGTCTTGGTCTTGATCTTCACTCTCTTGATTGCTATCAGAGGTGTAGCTTGTATCACACGTCTCTTGCAGCTCCAATGTCTTCTCTTGGATTCTTGAGGTTCCTTGACCTGCCAAAAGAGGTTTCATACCTGGGAAACTGGTCTGATCAAGGCTCATTTGGGTGAAGGCTTCAGAAAGCTCTTCCTCGGTAATGTGATCATGTCCATTATGGTGGCATGATGGTGGTACAGACCAGTTGACGTCCTTCAGCTCTAGGGAGCTTACAATGTCTTGAACGGCTAGGTTAAACCTCGTCCTTAGCTGTTTAGCCTTTGATCGTGTCATAGGGCCTTCTCGTACTTCTGGTACAGGATCTGGTTCAACGGTTTGGTTTGTAGGATCGATGACCGCATCATTCCCTCCCTCTTGAGAAGGTTTTGTCCTCAAAACTGAATCTCCTGGATCATAAGCAGACAAGTCAGCTACATTAAAAGTGTGAAAAATTTTTATCTCATTTGGTAGCTCCAAACGGTAGGCATTGTCATTGATCTTCTCAAGAACTTTAAATGGACCGTCGCCTCTTGGTGATAACTTAGAAGCTCATTGTGTTGGAAATCTCTCAGGCCTCATATGCAACCAAACCCAATCTCCCGGTTTGAATAACATCTCCTTTCTTCCCCGATCAGCCTTGCGTTTGTTGTCGGCATTCTTCTTTTCCAAATTTGCTTTGGCCTTGTCATGTAACTTCTTGATGATTTCTCCTCTTCTTAGCCCATCTTGGCAAACCTGTTCTATCTGAGGCAATGGTGCTAAATCTAATGGAGACAAAGGGTTAATTCCATAGACTATCTCGAAAGGAGATAATTTTGTAGCCGAGTGGACAGCACGATTATAAGCAAACTCGATAAAAGGTATACAATCAACCCATGTTGCCATATTTTTACCAAGAGTGGCTCTAAGTAAAGTAGAGAGAGTTTGGTTTACCACTTCAGTTTGTCCATCCGTTTGGGGATGACATGTTGTAGAGAATAGAAGCTTGGTACCTAACTTTCTCCAAAGTGTCTTTCAAAAGTGACTCAAGAACTTGGTGTCACGATCAGAGACTATTGTCCTTGGGATTCCATGGAGACGCACCACTTCCTTGAAGAACAAATTTGCGGTTTTCGTCGCATCGTTGGTCTTGTCACATGGGATGAAGTGTGCCATCTTGGAGAACCGGTCCACAACAACAAAGATTTAATCATTGTGTTTAATCTTTGGCAATCCTAAGACAAAGTCCATAGAAATATCTACCCAAGGGGCGTTAGGAATAGGTAATGGTAAGTAAAGACCATGAGGATGTAACCTGGATTTTGCTTTGTGACAAACAATGCATCGAGCACAAAATCTCTCAACATCTTTCTTCAGATGGGGCCAAAAGAAGTGTTCCATTACCACAACCAAGGTTTTGTCGACACCAAAGTGACCCATCAAACCTCCACCATGTGCTTCAGTGAGTATCAATTCCCGCATGGAACCTTGAGGAATACACAACCGCTTGTTTCTAAATAGAAACCCATCCTGCAAGTAGAATGCTTGGTATGCTCCTTTGCCATACTCCTTGTAGCACTCTCCTAATTCTGGATCATCTTTGTATAACTCCTTGATATGCTCAAATCCCATTACTTTAGCTTCCATAGTAGCTATGAGAGCATACCTCCTTGACAATGCATCATTAACCACATTCTCTTTACCCTTCTTATACTTTATCACGTATGGGAATGTCTTAATGAACTCCAACCACTTTGCATGCCTCCTCTTAAGTGAAGTCTGACCCTTGAGATGCTTGAGGGTTTCATGATCGGTGTGAATGATGAATTCCTTGGATAACAAGTAATGTTGCCACGTTTCTAGTGCTTGAACTAAGGCATAAAGCTCCTTGTCGTAGGTCGGATAGTTCAACGTAGCTCCACTCAACTTCTCACTGAAGAAAGCCACGGGTCTTTTTCTCTGATGTAGTACAGCTCCAATTCCCAAGCCTGATGCATCACACTCTACTTCGAACATAACTTCAAAATCTGGGAGGGCTAAGACCGGTGCTTGTGTGAGCCTATCTTTCAATGTGTTGAAGGACTGTTCTTGAGCTTCTCCCCATGAGAAAGGCACGTTTTTCTTGATCACGGCAGTCATTGGTGCAGCCACTGTACTAAAATCCCTGACGAACCTCCTGTAGAAGCTTGCGAGACCATGAAAGCTGCGAACGTGTCCAATTGAAGTTGGATTAGGCCATTTTCTTATTGCCTTAATCTTCTCCTCATCCACCTGTAGGTCCTGTTTACTCACTACAAAACCTAAGAACACACACTTATCAGTACAAAAGGAGCACTTCTTTAGGTTAGCATAAAGGCCTTCCTTCCGAAGCGTTTTCAAAATTAACCCTAGATGTTTAATGTGATCAGAATGACACTTACTGTAAATAAGTATGTCATCAAAATAAACAACAACAAATTTACCAATAAATGACCTTAGAACCTGGTTCATTAGTCGCATGAAGGTGCTTGGGGCGTTGGTTAACCCAAATGGCATGACAAGCCACTCATAGAGACCTTGCTTGGTTTTAAACGCGGTTTTCCACTCGTCTTCTTCCCTCATTCGGACCTGGTGATAGCCGCTCCTCAAGTCAATTTTGGAGAAGACGATTGCAGCACTTAACTCGTCCAACATGTCGTTTAGTCTTGGAATGGGATGTCGATACTTGATGGTGATATTGTTGATTGCTCGACAGTCTACACACATCCTCCATGTACCATCCTTCTTTGGAACTAAGAGAACTGGTACCGCACAGGGGCTGAGGCTCTCTCTGATGTACCCTTTATCCATGAGATCACGCACTTGCTTCTCTAACTCCTTAGACTCCTCTGGATTCATTCGGTAAGTTGGTTTGTTAGGTAGAGCAGAACCTGGTACAAGATCGATCTGATGTTCAATGCCACGAATAGGGGGTAATCCTGGTGGTATCTCCTCCGGAAACACGTCTTTGTATTGATCTAATACAGCTCGTACTTCAGCGGGTAGTTCAAGCTCACTTGTACCTGTACTTAAACATTCTTTGAACAATATTAGTAGCACGGTGCCCTTGGCACTCATGGTTTTACAAATCTCATTGGATCTCAAATAAAGGTTAGAAGTCCTTACCTCGACCTCTTTGTTCATGTGTTTTTGCAACTCATGAACTTCAGAAGGACTTAGAGGGGCAAGGTTGAACTTACGGTCATTGTGCGTGAAAGTGTAGTGGTTTGTTCGACCGTCGTGAGTTGTAGCTCGATCAAACTGCCATGGTCATCCAAGAAGAAGATGTCCGGCTCTCATTGGAACTACATCACAAATGACTTGATCCTGATATTTCCCGATGCTGAATGATACAATAACTTGTTCAGCAATTTTCAGCTCGTTGTCATCGTTAAGCCACCTAAGTTTGTATGGCCTCATGTGCTTTGTTTTCTGAAGACCTAACCTGTTCACCATATACTTGCTAGCAACATTAGTACAAGAACCTCCATCAATAATTAAATTACATACCTTGTTCTTGATTGTGCATCGAGTGTGGAATATATTTTCCCTTTGAACTTTCTCCTCGGGGTCGACAAGTACACTCAACATACGCCGGATCACAAGGAGTTCTCCTACGTTAGGATACTCCACGTCATTCTCCGGATCAGTCTGGTACTCATCTTGCTCGTCTTGAGAACAATAGTCTCCACTCGGTGTGACAATCATCACCCTTTGGTTCGGACATTCTCTCGCCATGTGTCCCCTGCCTTGACATTTAAAACAAGTAATGTCACGGGTACGAGATTGACTAGTGTTAGGGAACTTACCTGGTTCGGGTTTAGAGGTTTTAGGTGCCTCACTAGACTTGTTCTTGAACCTTGAGTCATTGTCTACGGTTTTGCCTTTATCCATGCTCCGGTTGTTGCTTGCATTCCAAGGCGTGTTGTTTCTAGTATGGTTCCTTAAAGACATCTTACGCTGGATTTGCTGTTCTACTTGTACAGCCTTGTGAAGTAGTTCATGTAGGCTGTTGTAGTTCGATGTCTCCAACTTTCGGGCTATATCCTCTTGCAAGCCGTCAATGAATTGAGCCATTAGGGACTCACTCGATTCTTCCAGCTCCAATGAGTTTATGAGTTTCTCAAACTCCTCAAAATACTCATCCACAGTCCTTGTTCCCTGAGATAATTTTCTAAAACGTTTTTGTAAGTCTCTTTGATAATGATCAGGGACATACCTCATCCTCAAGAGGTACTTCATATCTCCCCAACTGCTGATGGTAGCAAACCGCTGCCTCCTTCTATCGGCTACCTTCCTATCCCACCATGACATGGCATTGTCGGTGAGATGCGCCGATGCAAGGACTACCTTTCGAGCTTCTCCATAGCCATAACATTGGAATATGTATTCCATATGTTTCTCCCAGTCCATGTAAACCTCCGGATTAGACTTTCCTGCAAAAGTAGGAGGTATTAGTTTAACATCTAGATTTTTTCTCGTGGTTCTACCTCTCTAGCACGGTTCCGCATCAAAGGATCTTCTCTCTGCTGATGTTGACGCCTTAATGGATCTGGTGGTGGATCATCATCATCCATGTCAATGGATTCGTCTTCCTCGTCGCGGACATTCCTTTGTTCTGGATCTGGTCCAATGTCCACCCTCGCCTGAGGTTGCTCCAAACGGCCTATCCTATCGCCGAGTCCTCTCAACTGCTCTGTGAGGGTTCTCATCATTTGCATCATGGCGTCTTGGGGTATATCTGTGTTTTCTCCCATAGTGAATGTCTAGAACGGATTTGCGCTTAGACAAAAAACAACAAAGGATCAACGTACCACATAAGTCGAAAAAAGAAATTTCAAAGAAAATAAAGAAAACTTTTTTTTTTGAAATTTTACGAATGAAAAGCAGTATTAGACAATAAAAGCAATGAAACAAAAGCTGAAAAGGAATTTTTTTTTTTAAATGCGAAATTAACTAGTACAACAACTAATCCAGAGACCGAAACAGTGAAACAGACGACTAAGGGAAACAAACGATGATTTTTTTTTTTTGATTTGTAAATAAAACTAGACAACCTAGAGACAAGGCTGCAACAAACTAAGGTTTTTAATATATATATATATATATATATATATATATATTTTTTTAATAAAATAAAACAAAAGCTACAAATCAAATGAGAGTAAATGGAAAAGATAAACCTGGCAAGGGAACAGCGTGAACTGTGCTCTGATACCAGATGATACAAGACTCGGTGGTGAGTCTTATACCGGGATAGAGATGATGGCTCCACAAGCTGGCGGTCTCTTCTCTCTTATGAAGGAAAGATGGTCGATGATGTAGATCTGACACGATGGCGGTCGCTTCTCTCGTGTGGGATCGATAAAGGGGGAAGTGCTGGCGGACTGAAGTACACCACAGAGATGTGATTGATCTCTGATACAGTACATGAACTCATCCTTGTGGAATCTCACACACAAGACAAAGAACAAACTTATTCTCTCAAGAACGCTTAAAGAGAAAAAGTAAGAAAATTCAGTATTTTATTGATAATCAAAGGTAAAAAATCGTACAACTGCTGCAGGGGGACATTATAAGAGTCCTTCAGCTAGTCTTAAGGCCGAAATAAATGCAAAATAATGCAACAAAAGAAAGCAAATAAAATCAAACACAAAACCATTGTTTTTGGAAAGTAAATAAACTAATAAAAGAAAATGCTAAAGTAGACTTGATCTCTCTTGATGAGCAAGTCTTCTAGCCGTTGTTGGGGTTGGTGGGACCTGCAAGGATCGAAAATATTGAATAAGACTTACCTGGATGCGATCTAGGCCCAATTGATGTTCTCTGAATCACTTCTTGTACTACTCGCTGTGCTACTTCAGGGTTCTTGTCTTGTACTTGATTGTTGGCTTGTTTATTGAAGTAAGGGTCTTCTTGGAGTTCCTCTAGAGTATCTTGATCAGTCTCCTGATGCTCGTACATGTCCTCTATGTCTTGGTCTTGATCTTCACTCTCTTGATTGCTTTCGGAGGTGTAGCTTGTATCACACGTCTCTTGCAGCTCCAATGTCTTCTCTTGGATTCTTGAGGTTCCTTGACCTGCCAAAAGAGGTTTCATACCTGGGGAACTGGTCTGATCAAGGCTCATTTGGGTGAAGGCTTCAGCAAGCTCTTCCTCGGTAATGTGATCATGTCCATTATGGTGGCATGATGGTAGTACAGACTAGTTGACGTCCTTCAGCTCTAGGGAGCTTATAATGTCTTGAACGGCTAGGTTAAACCTCGTCCTTAGCTGGTTAGCCTTTGAACGTGTCATAGGGCCTTCTCGTACTTCTGGTACAGGATGTGGTACATGATCTAGTTCAACGGTTTGGTTTGTAGGATCGATGTCCGCATCACATTATTCATCACTCGCTTTTGTGGAGACGGTTAAAAAGATACTTGGCCCCAATCAATTCTTACGAGTAGGGAATTCATTTATGGGTCCTCTGAAACGTGGAATTAGGCAAAGTAGCTTTAACCAGATATCTTGAATGTCATGAATGATGTTCTCCGCATCAGGTCGTGCTTACATTCATATAGGCTTAGGGCAAATTAAAAAAATGGCATTTGTTATTACAAAAATTAAAATGATATACATATGCTAGATGGTTACCCATGCAATACGTAGATGATATGTATTTTTAATTGTTTATGTATTTATATTATTTTGTGAGTATGATAAAATCATCTATATATATATATAAATTATTTGATTGCTTAATACATTGAGTATAATTTACATTAAATTCTATATAAATATAAATTGTAGGTATGATTATTTATATATGGCAGCAAATTAGTCATTTTTTTGTCTTTGAAATGTTGAATAGATATTAACAAAAAATAAACAAAACATATGTAAAATATGAATAAAACATAAGCAAAACTAGAATATGATGTTTATTTTGTAATTTTTATTGAAAACAACAAATATGTGATTTTTTTTGTTTTAATAGTTTTTTTTTGGATGGAACATTATGCCATGAAATCATATGCTGAATTTTACTTCAAGTCTGCCCTAAAGATAGTTACCCGTTGCCACACATCGAAAGACTTGTAAAGGCCACAGCGGGAAACACATTACTCTCTTTCATAGACGTTTTCTCGGGGTATAATCAAATTTTGATGCATACCGACGACCGTGAAAAAACTGCATTTATCATCGATCAGGGCACGTATTGCTATAAGGTCATGCCCTTTGGTCTAAAAAAGCCGGAGCAACCTATAAACTCCTCGTCAACAAGATGTTCGCCGACCAGCTGGAGAGAACCATGGACGTATATATTGACGACATGCTAGTTAAGTCCACAAACGCGAATGACCATGTCGAGCATTTGCAAAAATGTTTCCAAACCTTGAACCAATACAACATGAAACTGAACCCAGTAAAATGTTCATTCGCCGTAACGTCCGGCAAATTTCTGGGATACATTGTTACCAAAAGAGGCATAGAGGCGAACCCAAAGCAGATTAAGGCTATGAAAATAATATCTATTTGATAAGATCTATTATATTAAATCTAGAATTTTACTTGTGGCATACCGCAAGTTAAGTTGTGTGACAACAAAAATTAAATTTTGTTTGTTAAATTTATCTGATTTGTTTAGTGTTTAAAATTATATATTGTATTTTGATTGTTAATTCTATGACTTAACCCATAGTATACCACATATTAATTTTAGGATTAAATATGTAACATATGTTTGTCAAAATCATCTTGACCGATAAATTCTACCAAACAACAATATTTCAAACTTTAATTTAATCCAGAAAATTATATTTCTTGAAATTTCAACCCATGCTCTAGCAAGAAATCATATTTCTTGGAATTCTTTCATATTATAGTGACATATTATTGACATGTGCTATAACAAATCAAATTAGAGTATTTATAATTTTTAACTTTTTGATCTATCATATATTTATGATATTCTTAAAGATATCAAATCAAACTAATATAAAATATTTCAAAATAAATTATTTAAAAAGTTAATTATAGTATATAAAATTATAAAATTCAATAAAATAAATATATGACATATTACTAAATCAAATTTTTAGTTGAATAGACATTTTTCTTGCAATATTCATAATTGGTGGCAGATTCCCAGATTCCAATCTCCATAAAGCACTAGATTTAGATGTGCTTGGTAGCTATGCATGGGGTAGAGACGCATGCAATTTGCTGTTGGAATCAGTTAATAATATATCGAAAGAAAAATTGGACAAAAGAATATTTACACTGCATGGGTGTTATTAGATTAAGGTTTTTAATGGATTTGAATTAATATGTGACATTAGTGGATTTTAAACATAGCATAAGACTAACCTAATGTTATGGTTTAGGCTAACGAGATTAAAATGACTCTTCTCAAATAAATCATGTCTTCAAAAATTGGGAAAAGTAAAAAATGTGCATTTTCTAATACAATTTTTTGTTTCAAAATGTCTTTCTCTTTAAAATCATATTAAAATTATTCTAAAAATTTCATATTTATCCAAATACATGTGTAATCTTCTAAATTCATACACAAAGTACTTGTATACGTGTGTATACTCTTATAAATACCTTACAAATACTTTTTTGTCAACCTTACAAATACTTTATAAATATCTTAATAATTTTGTCATGTAAAACTTTATAAAACCTTATACTTGAATTGAGTCTCTAATAATAATTATCATCCAGATGTACCTTATAGACTTTATAAAACTTGATAAAATTTTATAAATTTTTTGAATTTAATGAGGAGTATTTATTAAAATAGAAAGCTAGATAGACATTTTTGATATTAGACACACCAAAAGAGATATTTCAAAAATTTGTTAAAATTTTTTGTCTAAATATTTTCAAATATTATATCTTTCACAAGTTAGAAAGATTTCTGCAAATCCATGTATGATTTCATGCGTTAGAGAATATCTCTTGATATAGTTTCATTGTGAAATCAAAAAACCAATCGGATATTGATGTTTGCACTAGGATCAATCATCAATCATGTTGTATATATATTTTTTTGTCAACTTCTTCACTTTCATCTATTTTTTTTTCAAAATGTCACCACCACATTATAAATTACCATTTTTCAGTTGACAAAAAAATATATACCATTTCTCTAATATTTACCTATATATATAATCTAACAAAACACTGTCATGTGTACATAACAAGGGCAACAATACATACAAAAAAAAAACGTTGTAGTTGCATTAGCTTAACTAAAATCAAAATCAATTTTCAATATTAAAATTAGATTAATGTAAAATTATATCACGACCACGACAACATTGTCCAAATAAATTTCAATGTAATGTTGTAAACAAAACTGTGATAAAAATAAAAAATCTATTTAAATGATGAATTATAAAATTTAATTTCAACAATGTTAACTAGAAAAAAAGATGGTTGCTACTTTGGTTTAGTGATTTAAAACCATGACACCATTAATATCAAGGGTTGAGTACTTGTTAACTAGAAAAAAAAATGGTTGCTACATATTACATATAATTCAAATGTAGATATGTGCAACAAATCAAAGATTATTAATTTTTTTTTTGTTTGAAATTTTTGAATCTTGCACTACTAAACTATCGTTATATCGCATGTTACTATAGTTTTGATTTGTCACTTAGAGTTTTACCAATTTGAAGATTTATGAAACTGAAATTTCATTATTTGACAACTTAGGAAATTATGGCTCAACATTTATGTCTTATGAATTTGTTTTGGATTCACTGTTATCAAAATTTGTAGGTCCTTTTGAACTAGCAAACTTCATGTTATTTTTTTCAACCAAAAATTCTATTGTTATTTTTTTAAAAATCTATCTCAAACCTCATAATCTTTGTTTTATATTAAAAAAAAGAGTAGTATTAGATCGTAAACAGAAATCGTTTACGGGTTTAAAAATCATTACAAAATCATTCAAAAATCCTCAAAATTATCTATCAATTTTTTTTTCTCATATATGAATATTTTGTTTTTCCTACAAAAGAAATTCACAAATCAAAATTCACAACCACACACATCAAAATACAAAAATTAAAAATTAAAAATTAAAAATTAAAAATTAAAAATTAAAAATTAAAAATTAAAAAATTAAAAAAAAATTGGCCAACTTTACAGTTGCCGCTGCCAGCCGTTTCCTCCTCTCTTCCTCCTTTTTCACTTTTCAGTTCTCTCTCTCTCTCTCTCTCTCTCTCTCTCTCTCTCTCTCTCTCTCTCTCTCTCTCAAATCCTTTCAAAAATCGAAACAGATCCAAAATCAAAATAACAATAACCTCAGTTCTCGATTTTTCATCAATACCCGATTCTTCTTCTATCGCCGTCGTTTCCAAAGAAAACAAACTCAAAATGGCGACGAACATTGGAATGATGGATAGTGCTTACTTCGTCGGAAGAAACGAGATTCTCACTTGGATTAATGATCGTCTTCACCTCAATCTCTCTCGCGTCGAAGAGGTATCTACTTCTCTCTCTCTCTCTCTCTCTCTTGTTGTTGGATTTGTGTGTTGTTGTGTACGTATCTGCATCTGCTGCATGTGTGGCTTTCTCTTAATTCGTATATGGTAGTGTAGTGTTGATTTGGTTCGTTTGCTGTGATAATTGGGGATTTAGGGTTTTTCTGGGACTTGGACAAGAAAATGCAGATTTTGGGTTTTGAATTTGTTTCAATTGGATGAGGATGATAGTGAGATTTGGGGCTAATTTAGTTGTTATGAGAGTGAGATGATGCTTTGATAAGAGTAGACACAGAGCTTTAGGATTTGGCATTGTACAACTGTATTCTTGTTTTGAGTGTTATAAAGTTGCAATGCCATATAGATTCACTCTTGTTTGCTTGATTGGATCTACAAGAGTCCTACTAGTTTTGTATTGAACTAACTGTTCTTGAATGAAACTTCGTGTCACTACTGTTGTCTTTTTTAATCTAAGTAAAATTTTCTGGGTTTTTTGTTTAGGCTGCATCTGGTGCTGTGCAATGTCAGATGCTTGATATGACCTTTCCAGGAGTTGTGCCAATGCACAAGGTGGATTTTTTTTTTAACTTTCTTTATATTTGTAAATCTTGTGGTTAATTTTGCTTCTTGGCTGCTTAATATCATGTTACATTCTCCTCTGCAAGGTTAACTTTGATGCAAAAAACGAGTATGACATGATACAAAACTACAAGGTCTTGCAAGATGTGTTCAACAAGCTGAAAATCACAAAGGTAAATCAAATCGATTATCTCTTTTGCCTTCCTGGAGTACTTGTGTATGTGTATATTTTTACTCACCTTGTTTTTGTCTTACTGAGAAAATACCTCAGCCATTGGAAATTAACAGGCTTGTCAAAGGTCGACCGTTGGATAATTTGGAGTTCCTGCAATGGCTGAAGCGTTTCTGTGATTCCATTAATGGTGGCATTATGAATGAGTATGGGGTTTCATCTTTCAGAACATTTTTGGATTTGTTACCCTTCCATTGTTTCCCAAACGATTAAGCTCTTAAAACTGATGGTCTCTTATAGGAACTATAATCCGGTCGAACGAAGATCAAGAGGTGGTAAAGAGAGGAGTGTGAAGGGAGTTAACAAGATTCCAAAGTCACTGCAAACTAACAATAATCATCCTCCATCCAATTCCAGTTCGGTTGGTCTTACCAAAGCCTCAGGTCTACCTCTTAAACAGCTGGTTATACTATTTAAACAATAATGTATCATTCTAAACATCGTTGGGATCATAATTCTCAGGTCCCAAGGTAGCAAAAGCAGCCGAAGTGCAGGCTTTGTCAAAGGAGGTATACTATTTCTTAGTATAAGTTTTCTACTTAGTTTTTGCCTATCCTCTAATGGATGAAACCTCCATCATATGTCATATATAACCCTTTTTCATCTTCTACAATACAGCTTGCGGATCTCAAGATCTCTACTGATCTCTTGGAAAAAGAAAGAGACTTTTACTTCTCCAAGCTCCGGGATGTAGAGATACTCTGCCAAACTCCTGAACTAGATGATCTTCCGGTAAGCGTTTCCGTCCTGTTCCTTTTTTTTTTTAACTTTTTTTCAGTCTATCTTGCATAGTGTATGTGTCATATATTTTTTTTGGTCAAAGTATGTATCATATTTTTATTAGAATCAAGAGGAAAATAAAGAGCTCTTAACAATAAACTCCTCATTGCACAACCAGATTTATCAGCGAGCACATTTAATGCTTCCCGTCATATACACCCAACATTTGTGAAGATCATTGTGTTTGACTCTGATTTATGCTTCCCTGGAATGCAGATAGTGGTAGCAGTGAAGAAGATACTGTATGCAACCGATGCAAATGAATCTGTACTAGAAGACGCTCAGGAGTACTTAAACCAGTCCCTAGGAGTTGAAGCTGCAGCTGAAGCTGAAGAGGAAGGAAACAGAGAACAAGAAGAAGAAGAAGAAGAAGAAGAAGAAGAAGAAGAAGAAGAAGAAGAAGAAGAAGAAGAAAAGACTCAAGCCTAAGCTCTGACTATTAACAATCCTAAGTAGAAGAAATTTCTGGATCGAATTGTTCCAGAGTGACGGACAATGGCGGGCCATATAGCCGTCTCTTCAAAGTTTCCTTTGTTAAAGTCTTAAATGGGAACTTACTGAAACTTGAAGATGAATGAGCTTCTATTAGAAAGCTTAGTTTGAGAACAATGAGACTCAGTTGCGTAATCAAGAGGCTTTTTCTTGTTTTAAAACAAATTACTTTGTTTCAAAGTGAGAAGCTTAAAAGTGTCGAGCCGTGCATTCTTTTCTTTTGTTTCTTTAATAAATTATCAAGTCATTAAGGTAAAGAAGGTCAAACCGAGACGAATCAACCAAGGCTAGTTAGTACAATTGAAATTAAAAGATCCAAGTTATACTTTAATCCACAAATAAATGAAATGATTCCCACCTATCCGTATTTGTGGGCGTCTATTCAAAACATATGAATGTACCTTTCCTTCCTAGTCTGACTCTCCGAGGACATCAGTGAGATATTGATTTGCTGAAAGAGGTCTAACTAAGAGAACACTCTACTCTTAGCTACCTTCTTTGCTTCGGCTTCACTCAAATACCGAACTCCGTTTTCGCGTAACCACTTAGCGCCTCTACTCAGACCGTCCTTCACTTGCTTCTCTTCCATCTTCAAAACCGTAAGCCCCTCGCTTAGTTTAGGAAAGAAACCTTCAGGTCTAACGCACCATGCCCTGAAAACCCCATATAGAACCTCCATGTCTCCTTTAAACCTCTCGACTCCATCATTGGAAAACTTCACATTCGCCATCAAGATGCTGTTGAAGAACAACCTGTCTATCTCTGAGGCTAGACTCCTCCACATAGCTGTAAAGTCTTCTTTGTTTAGATTTTCTTCTATTATAGACGTTTTCCCTTGCAAGTAGTCCAGAGCCCCAACTAGTGTCCTTGACACCGTCCATTCTTTGTCTTTCTTCTCCTGCCATTGCTTTCTGTTTTTGATATAGTCTCGAGTTCGTGCATCAAAACCCCTCAAGACTACCACAGACAACTTGTTTATCCACTCTAATCGGAACTTCTCCAACTTCTCAAATTCGTCTCCGAAAATACCTTCAGATGGTTCTGTAAAGTTCTCCAGTCCTGGAATTTCCTGTGGATCGTGCTGTCCAGTTCCCATTTCAAGGAAAAAAACATCCTCACTCCATTCTTCTAAGACAGATTCAATATAGTGACCAGCATTTATAGAGTTTGAGACCTTAACTAGATCATTATTCTCGGTTAATGCAGTTAGTCCTTCGGCTTCTTGGCACCTGAGAAGGACGCAATCCAAGAACTTCTGAATTGTTGGTGCGGCTGCCAGTCTCAGGAACCTTGCCCTCAAGTAAATGGCCGGCACTGATTTGGAACGTTCAATAATTGATGACAAGTGCTGCAGAAAGATGCTAGATATAATTGGTGGTCTGTAAACGTTGGAAGTGGAGATGAGTTCGTCTTGGACCTTCACAGTCCAATTTCTGTCGTAATCAATCTCGGCCTTGAATTTGACGAGCCTCTCATCTAGCTCTATCTCTGCCCATAAATCCAGCCAATCAGGTCTGTCACAGAAGACTGAGAGAGACGAAATTCTCAAAAGATTCCCATCTTCTTGAAGCGAAAGAATTCCTGATTGTGATACCAGAGACTGGACTCGCTTATCAAAAGAGATCATCAGGTCAATGAGATGGAGCCATGAAACCTTGGCCTCAGAACGAAGATCAGATTCAGTTGCTTCGCTTAGCTGACCAACATATATAGGGAATATCTCTTTCACCAAGTACAAAGACAATGAGCTAACCATAGCCGAAACCCACTCTTCTCGGCAACTGTACCCAGCTAATTTTGCTTCGTCAACGAGCGGTTGTAACAACTCATCCATAGAATCGACATAGTCCTTTGTGATTTTAAACACAAGTTCAAAAATGAACTCAGGCTTTTCACTCCACTTTGTAAAATGTCGCTGCGATGCAACTGTCAGAGGGTTGACCAGCTCTTCAATAGCCCAGAGTGGCTGGTGGAAAAGAACATTTTCTCCCTTATGGCTCCCAAGCTGCCGCGACTTTCTTTGCAACTGCAACCCCTGCAGGCTGCAGAGGGCATGAAAATTTCCACAGTATTGACTTTTGAGACTCCCTTCCATGGTGAAAAGCGGATTATGGACATCTTCTGACTTCGAAGCTGAAGTTAGTGTAGAAAACTGAGGTGGCCATCCAAGAGACGAAAGCAAGGCTCTGTAATCAGAAATTGCTTGAGGTCTCATCATGGCTAAAGCTCTATCTACTCGGTGATCAACAGCAGAAACAAGACGTGCCCACCGAGGGTGTCTCCTTGCCACTGAACTCAATATCTCTTCAGTAGTTTTAAGCGTTTTGATAGCATGTAGACGCACTTCCTGAAATCAGTAAAAATTCCAGAACATTTGAGACACACATACGGTCTAAAGTTTGATACATAATACTCAAGCTAAAAGACAGTGTGCTTACTTCAAAGCCACTTGACCGAGATGTTCTCAAGTTTTTATTCATAGAAGACATCACAGCATCCTCAATATCACCCACTAGAGTGTCAAGTTTTAGTGCAGTCTCTGAAACATAAAGAACCATCTTGAAACGTTGAACGTAACTAAAAACTAATCTTGATAAATCCATTGAAAAAACACCAAATCACACAAACCTATAGCTATTGTTTCTTTCTCAGAAACTATCTGACGCCTTAACACCAAAAGGCAAAGCCAACGTACCAACATAAGCCCGAACAGACTCAACTTGTGCTACTTCTTTTGCTAATGATGGAAGCTCCTCCCCAGCTACATGCTCCGTCGTCGTCTCCTCCTCCTCATTTCCGCCATCTAAATGAATTAAACTGACAACAATTCTCAACATTGCGAAAAATCAACCACCACCAGAGATCAAATATTCATATTTGACTTCAACATTTCACGATCATAATCTGCATTCCGCTGTTTCTACTAGATGATGAAATCAATCAAACGAACCTGACGGGGAACGCGGAACGCAGGTAGAAGAAGAAGAGAGATGAGCCAATTTGGCATTAACCTCGACAAATAGACCACCGACGCGATCCGAAAACGAAGCGTAAGAAGCGAGACCTGACTCTAGCTGGCGATTTAATCCGGCTAATCTCTGATCCAATTCGGAAATCTCGGTCCGTAACTCGGAAACCAGACCCGGAGAATGAGAGAGATCTCCGGCATCTCTGAACCTGTCATCGAGGAAGCTGAAGACCGAAGCGGAGAAGCTCGAGACCTGAGGAAGTGGTTTGATCGCGTCCATTCGCGGTTCGCCGTTGGCTTCAATTTCATCAAAGAACAATGAGATGAAGAAGAAGGATACTGAGTCATTGACTCGGAGTGTTAACGAGTTCCGAGTTTTTTTTGTAACGCGGATAATGGGCCTTATTTTAGCCCATAAAGAGACATAACTGGTTTCAATTTTCAAATAAATTGTTTATTCATTGGATCAAGCCACTTCATATCAAAAACTTAAATTCATATCAAAAACTTAAAACGTTAAATGCTCTTGTAACTTGTAAGACGTCGAGGGTCGTCTACTTCATTAATTGCTCTTGTCAAACTGCTGCTACATCACGGCCACAACATGTAGCACCCGCCAAAAACATTTTTTTCTAAGGTTTCTTGCTAAGTCCTAAAATTCAGAGAATCTGATCCAGCAGCTACAAAGAAAAACCTGGTCACACCGGACTTCGGATATGTATTATTTCTATACATAAGTACCGTCTTATACTACTTCTAGCAAATGAGATCATTCTAGCAAAGGAGATCATAGACATGAAAGGATGAACCGTTTTGATAAATTTATGATGAATATAATAAATAAATAGAAAGAAATTTTATACTCGTAAAAAGATTGAGATACTGAATAAAATAGAGACGAGAGAGAGAAATTTTTATTTCTTCTATAATTGAAGTTTGTAATGTATTCGTATTGGTGTGTTACAATGAACGATTCATTGTTCTATTTATAGAGGTAAAAAGAGAAGTTATTGCGTTCTATTTATAGAGGTAAAAAGAGAAGTTACAGCGTTTGCACAGTGACGATGGGCTCCACATAAGTTACGTAATATTTTTCACATGTATGCATCCTTTTGTGATTTTTGTTTTCTCCTTCTTTTGTTGACTTTCGTAACACTCCCCCTTGGAGACCAGTGTCACTATTATCCATTGCGTAATATCTTCTGTTGCCTCGTTAAAAACCTTTATTGGAAAATCCAATGGAAAAAACATTAGTAAGGTCAAAAGAGTACAACCTCGCAAGCTCCCCCTCGACTGATCAGGATCGCATCTTACAAGTCTTGTTGACGACGCATTCCAATGTTATGGACATGTTTCCTGAACATAGTCGTGGATAATGATTTTGTGAAGAGATCTGCAGAATTTTCGAATGATCGAACATATCTTACTTCAATGTCTTTATTCTTCACGAGTTCTTGGGTGTATGAAAAGAACTTTGGAAGGGTATGTTTGGGTCTATCACCTTTGATATACCCTTCCTTTGTTTGAGCAACACATGCAACATTGTCTTCATATAAGATAGTTGGCTCTGTATTCTGATGAATTCTGCTACTTGATTTAATGTGTCGACTTATCGATCTTAGCCACACACATTCTATACTTGCTTCATGAAAGGATGAACTGTTTTGATAAATTGTAATTTGTTATAAATAAGTGATTAATTGATTTTATGATGAATATAATAAATAAATAGAAAAAAATTTTATACTCGCAAAAGGATAGAGATACTGAGTAAAATAGAGACAAGAGAGAGAGATTTCTACTTCTTATATAATTGAAGTTTGTAATGTATTTGTATTGGTGTATTACAATGAACGATTCATCGTTCTATTTATAGAGGTAAAAAGAGAAGTTACAGTGTTTGCACAGTGACGATGGGCTCCACAGAAGTTACGTAATATTTTTCACATGTACACATCCTTTTGTGACTTTTGTTTTCTCCTTCTTTTGTTGACTTTCGTAACACTCCCCCTTGGAGACCAGTGTCACTATTATCCCTTGCGTAATATCTTATGTTGCCTCGTTAAAAACCTTTATTGGAAAACCCAATGGAAAAAACATTAGTAAGGTCAAAAGAGTACAACCTCGCAAGCTCCCCCTCGACTGATCAGGATCGCATCTTACAAGTCTTGTTGACGACGCATTCCAATGTTATGGACATGTTTCCTGAACATAGTCGTGGATAATGATTTTGTGAAGAGATCTGCAGAATTTTCGGATGATCGAACATATCTTACTTTAATGTCTTTATTCTTCACGAGTTCTTGGGTGTATGAAAAGAACTTTGGAGGGGTATGTTTGGGTCTATCACCTTTGATATACCCTTCCTTTGTTTGAGCAACACATGCAACATTGTCTTCATATAAGATAGTTGGCTCTGTATTCTGATGAATTCTGCTACTTGATTTAATGTGTCGACTTATCGATCTTAGCCACACACATTCTATACTTGCTTCATGAAGTGAGATAATTTTAGCATGATTCGAAGAAGTAGCTACGAGTGTCTACTTTTGAGAACGCCATGATATAGCGGTGCCTCGAATCGTGAACACTTATCCTGTTTGTGAACGAGTTTTGTGTGGATTTGATAGATATCCTGCATCTGCAAAACCAATCATTTGACAATTTAAATTATTAGGATAAAATAATCCTAAATCAATAGTCCCTTGAAGATAACGAAAGACATGTTTAATCCCATTCCAATGTCTTCGTGTAGGAGACGAACTAAATCTAGCCAAAAGATTAATTGAAAATGAGATATCAGGTCGAGTGCAATTTGAAAGATACAGTATGCTGTAACAACATCCATGAGACGCATCTATAGATTTTCGCCAGCTGCTAGACTCATTAGAAATCTAAACGTTATTGCATCCATAGCGGGGGAATATGTCTCCTCATAATCAATCCCAAGTCTTTGAGAAAATCCTTGAGCTACAAGACGAGCCTTATATCTCGTAATTTCATTTTTTTCATTTCGTTTTATAACGAATACCCACTTGTATCCAACTGGTCTCACATTTTAGGCATGAGTGCAATAGGTCCAAATACATTTCGTTTATTAAGCGAGTCAAGTTCGACTTGTATTGCATCTTTCCATTTTGTCTAGTCATGTCTCTTTTGACATTCATATACAGACTTTGATTTTGGATCCTCACTTTCCTCATCTATTTCCCTTGAAACAAGCTAAGAGAAAGTGTCATCAACATCATTGATTTTATTTGGATTTCATATCTTTCCACTATGGATATAGTTGATAGAAATCTCATGATTTTCTTCAGGCTCATGATGCTCAATACTTTCATTAGACTCATGATTTTTTTCTTCCAAAATGTTTTCTGCTATTTTGGGCATATCATGCTTTTCAGCTTCCTTTCATTTTCTAGGATTTTTTTATCCTTAGAACCAACTGGCCTACCACGCTTCAAGCGTGTTCTAGACTCTCGTGTATCATCTGCTTTTCCACGTTCTTGTGGTATTTCAATTATAACAGGAATATTTTCAGCTGGTATATATAATTTAGTTACCGTTTTGGTATCAACAAATGCATCAGGAAATTGATTTGCAATAATCTGCATATGCATGATTCGTCGAACTTCTATTTCAGACTACTTTGTAGGAGGATCAATGTGTAGCAAAGATGGCACACACCATTTGATATCTTTTCCTACTTGTTTATTTTCTCCACTAGAACCAGGAAAACTTTCTCATCAAAATGACAATCGGCAAAACGTGCCGTAAAGACATGACCAGTTTGTGGTTCTAGGTATCTTATAATTGATGGAGAATCACAACCAATATATATACCCAACCTTCTTTGTGGTCCCATCTTTGTACGTTGTGGAGGTGCTATAGGCACATATATCGCACAACCAAGAATCCTTAGATGGGCTATATTTGGTTCTCGACCAAATGCTAACTGCAAAGGGGAATACTTATGATATGCACTTGGTCTTATCCGAAAAATCACTTTTGCATGTAAGATGGCATGTCCCCATACAGAGGTTGGAAGTTTTGATCTCATGATCAATGGTCTTGCAATCAATTGCAGACGTTTAATTAATGATTCCGTCAAACCGTTTTGTGTATGAACATGAGCTACATGATGTTCAACTTCAATTCCTATTACCATGCAATAATCATTAAATTTTTGGGATGTGAATTCACCAGCGTTGTCCAGTCTAAGTCTCTTAATAGGATAATCAGAGAACTGAGCTCTTAATTTGATAATCTAAGTTAGAAATCTCGCAAAAGCCAAATTTCGAGATGACAATAGACAAACATGTGACCATCTGCTATATGCATCAATCAACACCATATAATAGTGGAATGGTCCACATATACCACCTTGAATTCGTTCAAGGAACTTTGGTGATTCTTTATCAATTTTGGTTGGCGATAGTCTTATGATCAATTTTCCAAGAGAACACGCTTCACATGTCATTTTATTCCCCCGATATATCTCATTAATTTTCAGTGAATGACCATGTGAGCTCTCTATAACTTTTCGCATCATTGTAGAGTCTGGGTGACCAAGGCGATCATGCCACAATGTGAAATCTTCTGGATTTCTTTTGATCACAAGATGTGAATCTATTGCATCTATATAAGTATGATGCAAACCAAAAGGAAGGTATGGAAATTTTTCGAACACATGCCTTTTTCCAGATTTATTAGAAGTTATATACATACACTTCATTCCATTTTCAGTGGTAGACTGAGTCTCAGTACCTTCTTATACTACTTCTAGCAAAGGAGATTATAGACATAAAAGGATGAACCGTTTTGATAAATTGTAATTTGTTATAAATAAGTGTTTGATTTTATGATGAATATAATAAATATAGAGAAAGAAATTTTATACCAGCAAAAACATTGAGATATTGAGTAAAATAGAGATGAGAGAGAGAAAGATTTTTACTTCTTATATAATTGAAGTTTGTAATGCATTTGTATTGGTGTGTTACAATGAACGATTCATCTTTCTATTTATATAGGTAAAAAGAGAAGTTACAGTAATTGTACAATAACGATAGGTTCTACAGAAGTTATATAATATTTTTGACATGTACGCATTCGACTTTTGTGTTCTCCATCTTTTGACTTTCGTAACATAATAATAATTATTATAAAACAATCAGCCCATCAACATCAACATGTTGTCAAACGGCAATGACCGTTTCATTGACACACGGATAGCTCGAAAATACTGAGTTGTCAACGGCGTAAAACACGAGTACGTGCGATACAAAAAAGAGTAAGGAGGAAAGATCGACTCATCCAAGGTGTTAATCGTTGCTTGTCCCGCCTAGGCCTAGCTCACGTTAAACATATTGTCCAATAAAATCGTGTGTGTGTTTTTGTCGATATGACGTTTGTCGTTAGTTTTAAGAATCTTCCCATAAGCCCTTACGCCAAGAATCCGCAATATGAAAAAGGGTAACTGTTTTTTCTCTTTTGAAAAACAGAGAATACATATTTTTATTCAAATGTTTTCTATGGAGAATATTCTCTCCACTAAGTCTAAAAGGGAAAAACTTATGTAGTCCATATTTGGGAGACTTTATGAAGATTCTCCAGCTAACTGCAAAGAGTTCCCGTACAATTATCACCATATATATCATGCTAAGTTGCTAACCACTTAATTTTCCAGGTACTTTAATTTAATATTAATCTAGGGTAACCAAAAACACTTTGTGTTTCTCTTTGAATCTTTGATAAATCAAGAAATTGCAGTTGTACAAATGCTACACTTCTTAACTCATATTTTTGGGTCTAGTTATACATTTATTCTTAACTAACTAGCTAGTCTCCTTATGTGTAAAGTACATCGATAGAAAACTAAAATGCCATTGCTCCGGCAAGCTTAGGATTAGTATTTGCAATTTTGCATGCATGAGTGTGTCGTACACGCGTACCTATGTATTAATATGCTTAAACAAATAATGAATCTTGTGTGTTTATTTTATTTTATATATATATGAAAGTGTGTAGTATTAGCCATTGGGTCTAGTACATTTTTGTATATATATATATATATATATATATATATATAAATATCTTATATGATAAATATTTTTCGTCTGAATCAAATACAAAATTGCTGTTGACAAAAAAAAAAATCAAATACAAAATTGCATAGAAGCGAATAATTCAGACAGAAACCATATGGCAAAGAGATCTTCATAATCTTTCTTGGAATTCTGTTGTACTGAAATCTAATATAAAGTTATATCACTATTTTAAAGACTACCTCAACTTGGGTTTCTCAAAACTTCCAAAATATTTTTATATGTTACTTTCCTGCTCGTTTAGATATGATTTAAAGATGTCGATCAGTTTCTCCCCAGGCCAATTCGATCGACTGATTTAAATGAAAAGTTAGAGTGGTCAAAATAAACTGATTATTATTTGGTTTTTTGCTTTCAGAATTTTCTATGTTGTCTAAAGGTTCTAAAATAATTGTGTCGAAAAATGAACCAAATAAGTAGATGTATAATTCTAAATGTACTAGATACTTTAGACTAAATTTTCCTGTCTACAACATCTAAATTGGTTGAATGTAAGAAAAGAAAATACATATAAACTTGACAAAATTCGTAAAAGAAACTAGATTTTTTTTATCACAAATTATTTTTTGGAATGAAAAAGAAAGCAACAATATTTCAGAGTTAATTAATACTATGAGAAGATGAAGTAGAGTTGAGAACTCTTGAGAGTATATATAGTACATTAAACAATAAAAATTTATGATTCTTGAAATATATTAAATAAATAGTCAAAATTAGGAAAAACAATAATATAAAAACCAAATTAACAGAGTACATCGTGATTCTTCGCTGTATATTCCGAGAAAATCATGTGCTCCGAGAGATCCAAGCTGACCATGCAATAGTACCACATATTTAGTTAATTAATCACAAATATTCTTTATTTGGAAGTATACAATAGTTATTTTTAATCCTCGGATTGTTAAGAACTTAAGATTATTATTAAACAAATATTCAAATATTTGATAGTACGTACTCATTTTACCATATTTAACACCACAAGTTGCAAGGAAAATAATAATAATACCACAAGTTGTAAGATGTGCTTGCTTTGACCTGTCAAAAGAGGAGTTGTCTGTTTATTTTCTAAATTTATGTATACTAATATATTAACTTTTAATTAATTATTAATCAAACAATTTAACATATTTTATCGGTTAATGATACGCTGATAATTTTATGACTTAATGCGTCCATGTGATTATTGTATTCTCATTTTGATGTGAAGATTCATAATACTGAATTTAAAATTACTAACTATTCGAAAAGGTACATTGTCGTGTATATTTATGGTTAATCGATCTACGAACGTAACCCCGCCTAGTCGTTAGTTGTTCATGGAGCAAAAACTTTCGAAAAAAACACAAAATTATCGACAATGAATAGTGATGGAGTACTATCACTTTTTTTTTTAAATAGCAGTTTTCTATTATTTGACCAATCGACTGTTATGATGATATAATACTATTGCAGATTATGATGAATAAAATGATCTTTTGTAAATATTTTAACAAGAAATTTTCTTTTAAGAGTCATATCAATATATATATATATATATATATAGATTAACAAGTTAATTGGGACCTAAAATTTTACATTTTATCTTATATTAATACATGTAATTTTTACCGAATATATGATGCTTTTCTGTTTCAATTGTCAAAAGTTTAGCTAATAGTTGAAGAGTTTTGTAGACTCTAGTTTTCTATCTTTCTAATTTATCTTAGTAATGGATTTTCTCTTTCGTTTTTACACAGGTTATTTTATTTTGTTGATATAAATGTTTTTTTTCTTTTGAATATTCATCATATGTTCTAATCAGTGATATATCACTCAATTATTGGTGATTTTGAATACATATTACTAGTACTATTTTTCTTTCTTTTCTAAAAATATATTGAACTAATACATCTTCAATCAAGTCTGACGCATCGCCTCAATCAAGTCAAGGCCAGGGAAGATCATTTTCATTATCCTCCTTTTTAAAGGGGTAAATCTTATCCCACTTAATTACCATTTCTCAAGAAGGTACACTTTCTTTGATTTATATGTCAAATATGTTTTCAAAGTCACATGTTGTTTATTGACTAATCTTATGTCAGTTGAAGAAAACAATTTAAAGAATACGTACATGCTTCTATCACGGGTTTACGCATGTTGTTTCGACAACTCTCCAAACGATTTATCAAGCTTAATGGAGTTTGTGTCTTTTAGCTTTCGCTTGTTGTTATATTTATTATTTAGATTTTTCCGTTTGTAGCTTTCTATTTTGTTTTTTTCTATATTTTAAATAATATTAAATTCTATTCAAAAGTAAAAATACTGTTTTACAACTAGTATATCATTCTGTTGAAAAGTTTAAATCAAAACTCTAGAAAGTAATTTCAAAATCTAGTGCCTAACCAAGAAGGAGACCAGATTCATAGCTTTCTATTTTGTAATCGTTTAGATTATGAATGAATGAAAAAAAATTTGATGGAGAAAATGCATCTTAGTAGTTATAAATGTAAAAGTTGTGTTCTTTCTAATGTATCTAAACTTTGAAGTTTTTATCTAACCGAATTGTATTGATACTTAACTCATTCGTCTATTAGAATAAAAGTTAAAGAGAATGTTTCTACTAGCAGCGTGTTTTTTTATACAGAAATTTCAGAATTCACATTTTTTTACTTAACTAAATAAAATTCTTATAAAGTTATTTATCTCTCACATTTTCCCTAATTATAGAAAGAAAAACCGAAAGGTTTTGGAGCACATAGAAAACCATATGATTTAATTTGATTATACGTATCCTAAGACTTTATAAGAATAACTTTATACGCCAAGGGAGTTGATAGAAAGACAAATATATTATAATGCGAAGAGAGATGGAGTACCATAACCATATGATTTAATTTGATTATACGTATCCTAAGACAAACATTTAAATTTGTATTACTAATAAACTTATCTATAAATTGAACGTTTGATTGATTATTCCAAATTTGCAATTAATCAACTGATTGATGGACATGATAATAAAATTAAATAAGAATGAAAGAAAGACCAAGAACAAAATTAGGAACACCCAAATAGAAATTAGAAAATGATTATATATGTTAACTGAAATATACAATCTCATCACTAATAAAACTAAAAACAAATGATTATATGTATGTTAATTTGTCTGTACATGCTCACAATAATTAGTATATGTACCTGATCAAGTATGCAACCATATAAATCTTGATGGGTTATTATAGAAGGTCAGTCACTCTAATTAGTTGATTATATGCAAGTTATTATTTCATGATCTTCATTAGATGTAAAAAGAACCCTTTTAACCAAATAGGTCTTGGGTAAGTCGACATTAGTGTGAATTAGACATCTAATTGTATTGATATAAATTATATATATTTTATAGTTCTTAAAAAATTATGATTTGTGTTTGTCAAAAAAAAAAAAATTATGATTTGTAGTCTAATATGTTTTTGGGATAATATCATCGACATGTCACTATCAGTGTTTAAATCCGACAAAATCCATTTTTTAAACTATGCATGTATCACTCACTACAAAAACCCTAATAACTTTCTCTTCCAGGCACTATTATCGAAGTGCCGCTACCATCGAATCTCTCTGGCACCGGTAGAGCTTTTGCTCGCTGGCGTCGGGGTATCTCAACCGCTGCTCTTCTTTGTTGGTTCCTCTGCTCTTTTAGTTTTATTTTTCAAGCTTTCTTTCCCCATCGTTTTCACTTTTTCAACCTTCACAAATCATATCAGTTCACCCAGGTTCACCCAGATCCAGACGAAGGCCTGCTCAAATCTATTAAAGAGGGATGGTGTGTCTGTTGAATCCCATCCTCGCCTGCATCAGCTTAGCCTCACCGTCGACGGTTTCAAAGTCCTCTGCTCCCTCAATTGCCCAAACCAGCTTGCGATCCGCCTCTGCAAAACCCCCTCCCGAATCATCACCTAAGCCTCTCCAAGTGGAGACGGCGTTGATGTTTGGTGAGATATCTTTCAGAGCTGCGACTTTCCCCTGTTTTTGGACTTCCGTTGCAACGCCGTGTCACCCTCTGAGCTTGGTAGATCCATGGATGCTCTCATCAAAGCTGGGGATTCCTTCACCCCCTCTGTTTAGTTGCCACGCGTATCAACTCCCTTGGCCATCCTCATCATCCTTCGAATCCCTATGGATGAGCTCTCAACCCGTCTATGGCCTGCTAGCTATCCAAGTGATCTTACCCAACTGTCAAAAGCCCATGTTTTCTCTTTCTACTCTCTTGTTACATGATAAACGGTTTCTAGTATCTCTGGTTGATCTTGATATCCGAAGACTGCGTCTGAGTCTCCCATTATCTAGATTGTTTTGGAATAACAAAGGGTATGTTAGGTCTCTGGTTTCTGCTCAATATTAGACTTTGTCTGATGGGTCTCAAAACTGGAAACTTCAAATCTGTTGTAAACCTATTCTATCTAGCGAACCCAGTTCTTACCCAAACCCCATTAACCGCACCCAGTTCTTACCCAAATCCCATTAACCGCACCATATTTGAGTTAATGTCATCCCAACAGACCAAGCCTGCTCCTCACTCTTCATTGACAAACCGACTGCATGCTTTATGTGGATTCCTTGATCTCTTTGGCAAAGGACGCCATATGAGAGAGGACCCACCTGTATTGCTACGGTTTGTCATACTTCTTTGGCTCCCTTGGGTCTCTCCTTCCCTTGCTTGTGCTAATTGTGAAGATTTGTTGTTCTATGGTCTATTGCCCTGTAACCTACTGTTAACATCCGACGATCTACATCAAACCACTTTCTGCACTATCACCACCATCCGGGCTACAACCCATCGAATCCCTACCATAGCATTGCTTCTGCTAATGCTCCTCGCTCCTGTGAGACTTTTGGCTTTGATTCATCTACCAACGTCACAATGTCTTACGACTGTGACCATCTTGTCATCTGTCGAGTTCTTTGATGATGATCAGTCTAGCAACCGTGATTTCGCCTGTCTCAAGCTGCTTTTTAGCGTATGTTTCACAGCTCTCTCGGACCATTGCTTGATTTTATCTGTATTATTTATGGTTTTGGGGAAAGTCTCTGTTTGTAATCTTTTAAACCTTGGGGATTTGATTCTCACCTTCTGTAATGTTTCTATTTGATTGAATGGAAACTTCAGTTTGTTTTAAAAAAAAAAAACAACTATGCATGTATGAGAGAGTTAGAATACCGTACCAAGTTTTTTTTTTCATCACAAATTCCAGAAATTATGCAAGTTTGCCGATAAGTATCATTCAGTACCATGCAAATTTCCGAAATGTTAGTAACCTCCTACTATATATGTATAATCAAGCATTACTTTAATTAGAAAATATATACTAAAATTTCATGGATGACTCGACTCTTGTTATCTGAATTTTGTTCACTAGTGAAACATAGAGAAATATGAAAATTAGAAAACAGAGATGCATGTCGTTAACAGAAAAAAGAAAAAAAAAGAGTACAAAGATATATGTGGAAAAATTAATACTTTAATGCTAATGAAGATAAAACAGTATTATTTTCCTACTAACTATAAACAATAAGATAAAATAAAAAAAAACGAGACGAAAATGTTATGTTGTTATATTAACAACAAAGATGTTGCAAATACTGTTTTTTTTCTACAGTAGTTTCATAAAATTCACAAGTCAGTAGCGACATATATAAGATTGTCAACGATCAACAACTTTTAAATTAATTGAAACAAAAATACGAGAGATTTTTTTTTTCCCGTCCTTATTGCTTCAAAGTTTGGACAAAACTCAAAACCATTTTCACTTTAACTTTTGTTTTTTTGGTAACATTTTTCACTATAATTTTACGATGAAAAACTTGTAAATGTACTAAAGACAATCTGATTAATTAGGGTTTTTACAGTGCGGTGGCGTAGTCTTTCTGTAAACTCTTTATCTTGGAGACCTTCGTTCAATGCCTATATTCACGTTGAGAAAGTGAATAATATTACTAAACCCACATAGAGAATCACAATATACAGTTTTAATCTGTCTACCGAATAATTTAACTACACTTGAAGCCTTGAAGGTAATTAATTACCATTAATTTAATGTTTAGGAAACATGATAGAAGAAACTTGTACTAATTGAGGAAAAAAAAAAAGAAACTTGTACTAATTTTTTAATATTTAAATGATTCCATGGAGCCAAAATATGGATGGAAAAATCTTCTATATAAACACAAGTTGAAACCATTCATGTTTATTCTATGCAGTTGCAGTCCCCTCCACTTTTATAATACTCTTCCTTCATTCTCTGCTAGCTCTCACTCTTATATTATAAAATAACAACATACAAAAGACTTACTTACACTCACAAGTTTAGAAACCTTACGATTTACAAAATCTATATACTTTACCATTCTCATATTACATAATGTCTAACCGAAAATCACGGTCAAGATCACAAACCGGAGCTCCCATGATCACTGAAGAACAAATCAACGATCTTGTCCTTCAGCTTCATCGTCTTCTCCCCGAACTTGGTAACAACAGAAGCTCTGGAAAGGTACATTATTGATCTAATCAAAATTCTTCATTTCAATGTTTTTGTTTTTTCATTACTTGTATGATTATTTTTCCTCCATCGATCAAACTAAAACTAACACTAATTCCTTACTTCTATCTAATTTTGCTACCAAACTAGCTTAACACTGAAAGTCTTAAGAGTTTCAACTGTATTAAGAATCAGACAAGAAAAGCGAATATACAACAACTTTTGAACTAGCAAAACAATATATATAAAATAAAACCACACATATATTAATTCTAAAATATATACTTCTAATTAATTTACTTTTAATCTTCCATATATTGAATCATAATTTGAATGTGATACAGTACTTAATTTGTGAGAAGTACTGAGTTTTTATTTTCAAAAACAAATGGTAAAAAATAGATTCACAATTTCTTGTAAAGTTTATTAGATCCTTATTCTTCTTATCAATATGATAACACATTTTGGTCACATGTCAGGTTTCAGCGTCGAGGGTATTACAAGAGACATGCAGTTACATAAGGAACTTGAGCAAAGAAGTGGATGATCTTAGTGAAAGATTGTCTCAGCTTTTGGAATCAACTGATTCAGCTCAAGCTGCACTCATCCGAAGTTTGCTTATGCAGTAGAATTAGTGCATTATACATTAAGGTTTTTGTTTTATATAACTTTCGTTTTTTAAATTGTTTCAGTTTTTATCAATTCCTCTTCTTAATGTATTTAAAATGTTGATCATTCTAGCGCTTGTGTTCTCTGTTATGTAATGTTTTTATTTTATTTTATATAGGGTTTTGTTTTGTCAGTTGTTGAAAGAAGCAAGTGGTTTGGATTTACGTTCACATTATTTAAAGGCAACACAAGTTTGTCGGAATTGTCCTTTTTGTGAATAAATAACTAGAGGCTATCGACAATATATATATATATATATATATATATATATATATATATATATATATATATATACACTAATCCCCTATATAATAAAACGGAAGTACACAACATTTTTTTGTAGACTATAAATAGATATAGTTATGATTTTTTGGTTCTAAACTTGTGACATAAGTGTATCATAATATACGGATTAGTCTTATTTTTGGTAAGTAAGGATAGTATGGATTTTATTAATTATAGTAACATATAAATCAATTATAGGTAACATTTAAAAAATAAAGAAATCTCTCAACCTAATTAATATAAAAATATGTGATTCTTCTTTCACATTTATTTTATTTTATATTTAAATTATTTCAATTTTTTATCTAATATATTTAGTTAATAAAATTTATGATTTTTTCTGCATATGATGTAATTTAAATTTTTTAAAATAGACATATATTGCTCAACTGGTAAATAAAAAAATATACAAAAATGCCCTACATCACCTAAGAAAACTATGCAAAGATTCAAAGTCATATTAATAAAAAAGAGACCAAAATGATTCTGAATACGAATGAGCAGAAACCTTGATTTATCAGGTATTGAAATTAAAAATTTTATGCATTTTATTATGGTTCTTTATTTTAAAGAATTTCAACTTTTAATAACTTTAAAAATTCAAATATATAACTTTTAAAATTTTTTAGAGATTATTAATATTTCAATTATTAAAATTTTTATCTTTTTATAAAATGTTTAGGATATGAATAATATTTAAACTTTATAAGAAGTTCAAATATTATAAGTATTTCAATTTCTAAAATAATAAAATTTATTCAAACATTTTAAATTTGAATAATATATACGAATTAAAATATCACATGACGGGTTATATGGCAGGACATGTTTGAGTTGATATTAATAGAAAATTAAAATGTCATTAATTCGGTACTACACGGGTAAAATATCATCTCATTATTTTGTGAACTTTTTAAAAACTTTAAAGATTATTAATATTTCAATTATTAAAATTTTTAATTTTTATAACTGTTTAAGATATTAATAATATTTAAACTTTATAAGAAGTTCAAATATTATAAGTAGTTCAATTTCTAAAAAAAGTAACTTTATTAAAACATTTTAAATTTTAAAAATATATTTAGATTTTTATGAAGTTTTTTCTGCGGTGTACAACAAATTAAAATATCACACGATGGGTTTTATGGCTAGACATGTTTGAGTAGATATTAATAGAAACTTAAAATATCATTAATTCGGTGCTACATGGATAAAATATCATCTCATTATTTTGTTAACAGTATGAATATTAGATTAATAGACGTATCTAATTAAATCGATTAATTAATATTGTAACAAAATAATTAATATGTGGTATAGTGTAGGTTAAGTCATATAATTAACAATCAAAATACAATATATAATTTTAAAAACTAAACAAATCAAATAAAATTAACAAACAGAAATTAATATTTTTATCAAATAACTTAAACTACAGTGTACCGCAGGTCAAAATCTAGATCTACTAGAATAGATCCTACAAAATAGATGTTATTTTCATAAGTTATATTCAACATATGATTTCATGGCATAGTATTTGAGCAAAAAAACAAATAAAACAATCATATATATAATACTTTAAATAAAAATTACGAAATAAATAAAATAAATGTTAACCCGTACTCTAGCACGGGTCCAATTCTAGTTCTATAGACTATTATAGCTAACAAGTAACTACAGTATAAAGCTCATGTTAAATGGTTTAACAATGGATATATATATATATATATATATATATATTAATGTTTAGTGGCTTAAAGAAAGGAAAAAAGGTAATTAATAAAGATTTAAAATAAACTGGAAAGTTGATAAATAAAAAAGCCGACTAATATAAATTGTACTTTTAAGGATCAATTAGGAGTCAATAATGAGTAATATATATATATTAGTTCAAACAGTTTAGCTATGAAATTTTGGGTTACGTAGAGGACGTATCCTTGCAAGTATTTTTCTTTTATAGCCTAAGGTAAAAATTTTGATTCGAAAAAAAATAAAAATAAACCAAGTAGGAAGCTATATATGTACCAGTCGGCAGTCGAAGTCTTGAAATAGATAATCTATATAGACTATATTTTGTATAGTCGTGCAGTCGTGCTTCCAAAGCAAAGTATAGGAACCCATATTTTTAATAAATTTAATTCTGAGATGGACCTATGGTATATATAAAGGAGTTCCCTATATAAAGTTAGAAAAAATAATAGCGTCGGCAAAACAAAATAAGAAGAAATAAATCTGATGAATAAGAAGAATAGAACTGCGAAAAAAAAGAAGAAGAAAAAAGTAAAACTAAAGTGTTGATCTTTCCACGTACGTACATTATCCAAAAAGATTTAAACCTAACACTAATAGAAATTTAATAGTTTTTAGAGATTCAAATGTACATATAATTTGAGAGCCATTTATACTACCTTAAGAAAAAATGGAGAGCCATTTAATTTAGAGGGCTAAAACAGATGTTAATAAATTTTAGGTACGTCTCTGACAACGCCTGATATGAGTATATGACTGTCAAGATATTATGAAAAAGCCTGACGACCAAATCGAACCCAAATGACAAAAACCCATCCATTTTAATTGGGCTACTTGCAAATGAAAGACATATCAATCTGTAAAAAACTTGATATATGGGGCTTTGGGAATTGGTTAGGTTATTGGCATTGTACCAATTTGCAAATTCAGCACATTTAACTAGCAAAAACATTTATTGTATGTTGCATGTTACCTCTCTCGATTGTGTTAACTTGTTAGACAACATTTTTTACTACTGCAATCGAAGTTGATCGTTAGACCTTCAAATGTTCTATAAATAAATGAACCATTTAACGGGATGAATAATTGCAGTAGTGAATATGATACACACTTTTCATACTTATATATATATATATATATAAATGTTCTACTACTAATTAGATATATGAAAATAGTGTAAAAAAGAGTGGGATGTTATCATTCGTTGGCCGCTACTTAAAATTTGTCTTTTGGGTCAATGAGTTCACTTCATCAGAATTTAAAATTTCGGCTTAATGTTTGAAAGATTTTTTTCAAAGGGATAAAATTTGCTGAGCTGAGCCCACGATTTCCATTTCTGGTAAGTGGTAACAATACTAAAAAATAAAATAAAAAATAAAACCCACTCGAACGGTTTGGTCAAGGGGGTAATTGGTCATTCCAGGTACACCAATCCGCCTGACTATTGTAAGTGCAGTTTGGTCTCATGATTGGTACGTTTGTTAAAACTTAAAACTAGTTGCACTTTCCCAAAACAGGTAGCGCCGCACGCAGAGATAAAACCCAACTACACTGTCTTCGCCTCTTCGGGATTCTTAATTGATGAATGTATCTTTATTGATTAACATAATAACCAAATACTTCCTCGTTATTAGAAAGGATGATTTTCTAAGATTTTCACAAACATTAAGAAAATAATCAATGTTTAGTTATAAATGTATTTTTATTTTTAATAACATATTTCTTATAATTATTAACCAATAATAGTTCATCAAAATTTTAAATTCTCAATTAATAAATTTTGAAATCTACAATTTTATATCATTAATTAATTAGAAAAATACAGAAAATCAATCTTTATGATACAAAATAAATTTCTAAAACATCATTTATTCTAATACAGAGGGAGTACATTGATAAATTGAATGAAACTTGAAAGAAATAATCAGCAAATCAAGAAGTAGATGGTTTTTTTTAATTATCCTTTTTTGTGACTTTAATATATTTTATTAAGGTCCGTAGAGAAATGCTTATCTCTCGAATCCTCGCACTAAGAGCTAAATACTATCAGTGGTTTGTCAAAAAAAAGAGAGCTAATACTATACTAGTGAATATATTAAAATTTGTTTTTTTTTTTTTCCAATAGGGGTGATGCGAACTTTTACTATCCGACTAATTTCTTTAAAGTGAGTGTATCCATCGAGTAATCAATTCATCAAATTTTGTAATGAGTTTAAAACCTGCTACCATTTTGATTGGCCAAATGAAATAATTTTGTAAATCTTGCATCTGAGCGTAATTTACTAATTTATCTCTAACTTACACCTACACGACAATTTCTCTTCAACTAGAAACTACTTTACCACCACGTAATTAATTGCATGCTAATGACAAAGAACTCCACAAGCTGATGACACGAGAAAGCCAGTTTGAATCTTCTAACATCTTGATTAGATATCCGGGTAATCAATCGGTTTCGAAAGTCATAAACCAACCATACACAAATGGGTTCTAATTCTTTTTGTCCACAAGATCATGACTTTTGCCTGAATTAAAAGGCTAAAATTGTAAAGATACTGTTTATTAATGTATTTATTGCAAATTTTCAAAAATACTGTTCTTTGATGTATTTATTGCAAAATTTTCAAAATACTGTTCATTCATGTATTTATTACAAGTTCGCATTTTTTTTTAATTAAGTGGGATTAATGTAATCGTGGCAAACAAAATAAATAAAGGTGGGATTTAATGTAATCGTGTGAATGTGGATACTGGATACTTCTCCTCCACGGCAAAAGGAAAAGACAAAACACATCAATTTAGAAAATAAATATTTTTTTTAATAGAAAACAGACAACAAAACCAAAACAGGAAGACTTAAACAAAGAAGAACACAGAGTAAGAAATATCTCCCATAACTGTATTTTTAACTATTCATATATATGATGTCTCTCTGCTACTAAAATTCAAACAGTTGTGCTCTCTGATCTCAAACACTTACACTTAGAAAGCTATATATAAATCTTCATTTTCATCTAATATAGTCAAAAAGGTTCGATTCCGATTCTTGCTTTTTTCTTTTTCTTTTTTTTTTAATGAATTTTTTGATTTGATTTTGATATTGATATTGTGTTTTTTTTTTCTCTTCTCAGCTATGGATTATACAAGAATCAGCCAAGAAACTCCGGTGAACCGTCTAAACCATTACGAAGAAGAAGAAGAAGGATCAACCACATCATCTGAAAGCAGAAGCAATGAAGAGTTATCCGATTGTGATCAACAACAGTCTTCTTCGATAGCTAAGGAGCTCGGGCTAATAGAGTTGCTTAAAGACGATAAAGCCTACGAGCTTATCTATCGTCATTGTCAAACTAAGCTCATGACTTCTCACTTAGCCGATGATCAGTTTCAGATTGTATCTATTCTCAAGAACGGCTTTCAAACTCCACTGGGACAAGCTAAGCTTAAAGCCTTTCAGATATACACAGAGTCTGTGGCAAAGAAAAGTGGCAGCTGCTGCTGCGAGCGCGGTGTGAACAAAGCTGCCGCGGCTGAAGCGGCGAGAGTGACTTACGGCTGTTGCAGCGTGGAGAAGGAAGAGTTAAAAACGATTCTAATTTATGGGTTTAGCCACTTTAGGAACAACAATGGCTTATATCTTTCACCAGACAACGCTCCTCTTCAAAGGTAACAACAACAAAACACCTTTTAAGACATTTTTATATCATTTACTGTTTTATAATAATCTTCAAATGAGTCTCATCATTAATTTTTTTTTTTTTTGGTATAGTATGATAGATCCTCCTTCATCATCTAATTGTGACGAAGATGGGATGAGATACTTGTTGTTTTCAAGAATTATTATGGGAAAATCAGAGGTTGTTGGCTCGATCGCACAATCGTATCCGAGTTCTCCAGAGTTCGATTCAGGTGTAGACAGTTTAACATCTCCGAAGAAGTATTTTATTTGGAGCACACACATGAACACACATGTTTTGCCTGAGTTTGTTGTATGCATCAAAACTCCATCTATCTTGAAAAGAAGTAAGCACATAAGCACATAAATTGTTTGTCCTTCTCTTCTTTATTCTGAAGTTGTTTAAGTTGCTAACTTGGTATGCTTTTTTATTTTTAATGTAGAGAACCCGAAATCGCCTTGGATTATGTTTCCAGTCTTGATAAAATCGATATCAAAGTTTCTCAATCCATCGCAAATCCGTCTCGTTCAGAAACACTATAAAGAACATCAAGTAAGTTCACTTTCTCGCTAGACTCTGTTTTTAATCCTCATCACAACATTCTCATTGTTTGGTTCCTTTGCCACTTACAGGATAGGAGAATCTCGCGGTCTGAGTTGATTCAACGACTGAGAAGTATAACCGGAGATAGGCTATTGGTTCAAATCATCAAATCTGTTGGACAAAAGGTACATTTGTATATTGTAGACACATGAATTCAAACCATTTTTGGTTTTTTTTGTTTCTCATACACAACTCTTACAATGTTGGTTCTTCGATTATGTTTCAGGCACCTGAAGGATTAAAGACCGATTAATGTACAGTCACAGACTAAATTATAGATAGAGTAGTCGTTTATTAGATCAATGTTGATTACAGTGTCACAACTCACAACATAGTACTGTTTTATGTAAATGTGTTTCTGCAAGTTTTTTGAAAAAATAGTTTCACATGTAAATGCTGCTGAAACATAGAACCTTACGTAGATGGAGGAACTTACCAGTCTTGTGGAACTGGACCATAGTTACAGATGATCTTTTGACCATACTATGAAATGAACATTGCTGTGTAAGATATTAGTTTCTTATTAATCACAAACTTCCGTCTAATTTACATCGTAATTACGTAAACACACAATATTGAAATAAACACGCCTGTGGTTTTTTCGTATAAAAATACAACAACTAACCAGAAAAAACCTGTAGAGCCGGTAAGTTAAGAACTGTATGTGTGCACGCGCATAAGATTTCATTCTCACAATGAAAAACGTCTGGAAGAAGTCGAACCGCTTCTAACAAAGCTAGCAAACTCAGGATCAATCACGATTCCCTGAACTTGCCTTCGTCCTCTCCTTCCCAACAAGTTAACTCCGCTATGTCCTGGTGGTGCCACCGGATCTGTCACGGGAATATTTGCAGGCACTGGCATCTCCGTGGAGTGTCCTGAGATGCACAATGATCCTGACTCGTCTTGTTGCCAATACACTTCCACCATGATTCCCCTTGGATTCTCTGCAGTTTCTGTTCCCGGTATCCCAATAAATCTTGCACCAACTGGTATCTGTAGATTGGATTCGACTTGGTTAGCTTAAGCGTTATAAGTCCCTATGAATGTCTGAGATGTATTTATTTTACCTCGACTGAGGAACCGGATGATAGGTCGAGAGTGACCATTGTTCCATCAACTGCAGCGCTTTCGAGTTCAGCTTTTCGTGCTATGTTCAAAAACACTTCTTCAAGAGTTGCAAGACCAAGCTGGATGTCTGAGATTCCAAATTCTTCTTCTCTGTCTTGCAGCTCAGCGAAAAAGTCCTGTAAGCAGATACACTTAGTCCTACGGTAGGTAGCATACTTTATATATGGTGAGGTTGTGTAAATGCTTACTGTCAAAAGATTCTCTTTTTCGTGTGGTATAACAAAAGTCATGAAGGTCTTGTTTTCTTCTGTTGGTTTAACTTTGAGATGCTGCAAAAAAAACATCATATCTCAAAGGGTTTTGGATTAAGAAGTTAAGATAATCGCGTTGTAAAATTGAAACTTTAACCGGCTGTTAAAAAAGACTCACATCTTTAAAGAATTTCTTCACTGGCTCACGTGAGTCTAAAGCACCAGTTTCACCATTGTGGTTATTGCCATTGATTTCTTGGTTTTTGCTTTCAACAAAGCTAATGTTAGCAATGAAACCTGTGCCAAAGCGGGATTTCAACCTGATTGAAGTTCCAATGCAGCGGAGCCTACCCTTAGCCATTATCCCTATTCGATCACTTAAAATATCAGCTTCCTCCATTGAATGCGTTGTTAGTATAATGGCACGACCTTTCTTCGTTTCCTGTATGATATCCCATACGTGTCTCCTCGTGATCGGGTCCATGCCTGTAGTCTGCAATCCATGTATGTCAAACATGCATATGGAAAGGAAACGGTACTTAGATTAGATATATAAAGATCAACATAATAATTGTTACATCAGAAAGGAAATATGGAAAGAAACAAACCGGTTCGTCTAGGAAGACCAGTTTGGGATCACCAATGAGTGAAACTGCAACACTGAGTCGGCGTTTCATTCCTCCACTGTAACTTCCTGCCCTGATTTTCCCTGCTTCTGTCAGTTTTACCTCTGCCAGTGACTTCTCAACCATCTGTATGACAGGGAAAAAAACAATTTAAGAAACAAAAGAGGGAAACTAGTCTTGATTTGAAGTTGAACTTAGATACCATATATTCCTAGCGGAAACTGTTACAGAAACCAACTGACTCATTTCTAGCATATGGGTACATACCGGGTTGATCGATGCAGGTGGCAACCCTTTGATGCTAGCAAAGAGTTTGAGGTGTTCTTCACCAGACAAAGCATCCCAAAGAATATCAAACTGCAGGAAGAATTGGAATGTCATAAATCAATTAAAGCATAACAAAATAGCTGTTACTAAGTCAAATGCCAGAGGCAGATAGCAACAAAAAAGTGCCCCACCTGAGGACAAACTCCTATCATTTTACGGATGTTGGACATGCCAACAGAGCTTCTTATAGAATTTCCATAAATTAGTGCTGTTAAAGCCAAAATCAGAGAGATTTTAGTACGGTAAGACACTAGCTTCTACGAAACAAAAACAAGAAAAAGTGCAAGCTTCAACTTACCATCACCACCAGTAACTGGAAATAAGCCTGTCAAACAATTGATGGTAGTTGTTTTCCCTGCGCCATTGGGTCCAAGAAGACAGAATAGTTGATCTTTGGCAATATTCATCCACAACCCCTGATTATATTTCAAAAATTAGGTAAGGAATAAATGAAACATGTAGATAAATGGTGAGTATGTCATTTACTGAACATCTTTTGGCAAAGAACAGAGTCAACCATGCTAAATTGCAGTTAACCAATTTTTCACAGAAATACCTTCAGAGCATGAAAAGGGGAAGTTTTCTTGCATTTGCAGCATCCAAATTTTGTCGTCCCAGGATAAGTCTTTGCAAGACCACGTATTTGAACAGCAATGTTGGGATCAACTAAACCATCCTTTGAATGTTGTTTAACTAAAGTTTCCTCTTCAAGGACATCTTCATCATCTGGGGTAATGTGATCCACAGGTGGGACTGAACCAGTACAACTACAAATTCCACCTTCTGTTAAAGAAGAAACGATTAGTTAGGATATAAATTTCGACACCACAGTTACTAATGAAATAGAGAAACAAGACTGAGGAGAAAGTACCTTCTACTCGGTTGCCACCTTTACCAGTCCAGTAACCAGGTTTAAGAAAGTAAAAGATAGATTTTCTTACACCAGACGCATTTGTAGTAATATTATCAAAGTAGAGAGCCAAAACAAACCACAAAAAGAATGACCCAATCAGCCACAAGTAGATATCATTCTGCCAAAACCAAATAAATAACGATCAGAGAACAATTGGACACAGTTATTAGATGGAATTTGATTGGAGAATTGACGTACAATTGTAATCACACAATCAGTATTGTCGTTGGGTCCGCATTCAGCTCTCTTACTCCAACTAATTCCAGGATCTTGAGGAGTTGAAGTTGCATCAGCAAGAAGCTTTAGACCCTGAGAAAAGGTATTGGGTGGGAACAGTGACCAAAGTGCCCTGATCATGCGAGAATATTTTTTCGCATAGGGAAACCCACTTGATGTAGCAAGCTGCAGTTAGAGTTATGATTAGTCGAACAATTCATAATTTGAAGAAACAGTTTCAGCTGTTTGTTATGAATGAGAACGGTACCTGTGTTACAAACCCAACCAGAAACACAAAGAAGCCGACAGTCGTTGCTGAAGATGATTTGCTGATAAAAGCTGATAGCATGAAAGCTAGTCCAAGCTAGCATGACAAAAAACGAAGATATAATTTGACTGATGTGCAAAGAGAGGGAAAACACACACACTATCTACTAAGAAAGCAGAAAACATAAACCCTTCGACAGGTATTGACAGTTTTACCATATTCAACTGGAAAAGCATGAAAAGTAGGAAGACAACAGCGAAACTGTTTTTCAAGAAAAAGTCGAACTGGAACATCATTCCAAAGAGAACAGTCAAGAGCGCCGAGATGGTAGTAAGAATTCCTTCCCATGAAAGCCATGACAACCAATAAGCAGTGTCAAAAACACCCATCATCGTCATTGCCTGTTGCAAAAAAAAAACACAATCAGTCTACTATATATACAGTGGGACTCAACAGCCTATTCAGAAACAAAGTTATTATACCTGGCGAAGTTTAAGCTCTTTCTCGGTAATCAAAGAACTGATCTGAAGAACAAAACCAAACATGGAAACAGCAAGGAAAAAAGTCGGTCCTATTGAGTCTAATGCAACAATAGCATCAATAGTTGGATGAGGAAACTCCTTAAATCCAACAACCCAGTTATAGTTTGGATCTGCAAAAACAACGTATAGCAAGTTCCCATCTCAGAAACTTGATGCCAAAACTCACAAAAGATTCAGCAATATACAGAAAAAAAAGATAATGCATGCATGCATACCTCCAATCAAAGACCTCGCGATTTCACGCTCAGCGGCAATTTGAAGAGGTATCTGGAACTTAAAAGTGGGATCTTCAAACCTTCCTCTATTCATCTCTGGAGTTGAATTAGTTTGAATACCATAACTAATCACTGTAGCATTCCTTTCCAAAAAATGCAAAGCTCCTGGAACTAACAAAGGATTCGCCAAGAGCCACGCATCTACCTCATCAGGATCCCTAAATGATCGAACCTAAATACACAAATTTCACAAACATCACCATCTAAAATTCTACTTAAAATTACTCAAAAATTGAGAAAAATCAAAACGAATCGATGGTATACAAAAGTTACCTTCTCAGTCGGAATCGGTCTCCCCGGATTGTTCTTCATAATCGCATTAACAATCTGCGTCGCCCTGGGACTGCGATTCCCACTCCAGACAAAGTCATAGCAGGGGAGATTCACGAAAAACTTATCCTCGCAAGGCGGAATCGGCGGGGAGATCAACGCCGTCGGATCGGTGACAGTTTTGAGAGCGGTGGAGGAAGCGAAGCTCTTCTCCATAGCTTCTTGGATACAGAAGATGAGGAGGATGAAGAAGAAAGAAGCGAAGAGCTGAAGAAACGTGGCTCGTTTGCTTCGCCATGAGAGCAAAAGGTTTTTAGAGAAAAGCGCCGTGTACTGTTGCCAGAGAAGAGGCAAACCTCTCTGCAACGACGACGACGACATGGCTTTATCCTTTAGCCTCTCTCTCTCTCTCTCTCAGACGTTTTTGTTTTTCGAATTTTTTGGGAATCTGACTGTGTGATGATCTGATTTTTTTTTTTTTTTTTTAATTGGATGGGGGACGATTTAAGGGAAGGGGTAAAAGAGTCTATTTATATGACTTTGGTGTTTTTTTAGATAATTACGGATTTGCCCACTCAGATTTTGGCTTTACGAAACTGCCGGTTAACTTCCTTTTGGTGTAATAATGAAGTTTAATTAGTTACTAATTATTTGTCAGAGAACAAAAAAAAATCATACTTCTTCTACTACGAAAACCTATGGGGAATTGCATTGTATGACCAACAAAAAAATTACTATAATTCAAGAACTAACTATTCTAACTATTTAAAGCTAATATACTCTGTATAAATTATAATATATCTTATTTTAACCTTTGTCTCTAGGTTACCACCATTCTTTTTACTTCTTTGCCACCATCTCCTCTTTATCATCATCATTAAATCTAATCATCACCATTTGGGTTCCCAATATAATCTTTTAGGATTTAGTTTTTCTCCGACCTCCGACCACCGGCGAACTCTGGCGACCTCCGACCACCGGCGAATTCCAGTAACCTCTGACCACCGGTATCCTCCGACCTCTGACCACTTCCGGCGACATTTTCCGACGGCATTTTCCGATAACATTTTTCGGTGACATTTTCCAACAATATTTTTCGGCAATATTTTCTGGTAAACTCCGGCTCCGGCCACCGACCACCACCTCTTGATCAGCTTCCACTGCCTTCCACTACCCTCCACTACTACAAACACTAAATTAGTAATTTTACTCTACCCTAATCCTGTTTTTTTAATTTTTTAAATTATACTGCTATATTTTTCTATACTTTTTTTATTTTGGTTACTCACCTAATTCACCTAAAACTTATTAGAGTATATTTTTTAACTTTGGTATCATTAGAATATCAAAATACTTATAGAATAGTAACAAAAGAAAATCATTGGAAAAAAAAACTGAAAGTAATGTTTTTATTGACGTGTTTAATATCGTTTTATGTTTGCTAATTTCTATTATACTTCATACACAGCACCACAACTATACTTAATTATCAATAAAAAAATCATAATAAATAATTCATAGAATATTCAATATTATTCCATCCAGCCAGGTTCAACCTTATGAATCATTTAATTAGAAGGTCAAAAGAATGTGTCGATTATATTTTTGTCAAACAGTAGTAGTATAATATTTTTCTTGATGTGTGTATATTGTGGTTAAACTTCCTTCAATGTCAGCATCGTGAAAAAGTCTTCGTTACCAAAAGAGAAAAAAAAATCTTAAATTATGTATAATAAATGGATATAAATGCTTCCAATTGCAAATAAATAAAAAAGTGAATGAGAAAAAACATTTATTTCCTGTTACACTAATAAAAAAGTAAATTAGTGTAACACGTATTACATGTAATAAATTGTGTCTCATCACATAGATCTGACTTACATATTCACAATAGATATACTGATATAGTGTGTGGATTTGGTATAAATGGTCTTGGACCCGAATCAGTTGCATGTAATATCTCTATGTCATTGATAAAAGGAGTTGAGAGCAAATTTTGGTAGATATCATTCAACTTTTTAACTTTGGTATCTTTTATATTCCACCTTTATAAATTTTTTAATTAGTTACTTTAAATAAAACAATTTACCTATTACATGACCAAAAAAAATGATTTTAACATTCACGAAACTTAAAAACGTGTAAAGACGGGAATTTGGACGTGTCATCTTCACCTTTTGTTATTACTTATTATAATAACTAGGTCGGTATCCGTACTACGCTGCAAGATTATTTTTCTTTTTTTTTTTAAATATTTTTTTTTATGTTTTCTAAAAGACTATTTTTGTAGGTTGTTTGTAATCTAAAATCATTATTAATATAGTTTATGACAATGATCATTGCTAATATTGTTGTTTTCATTTTTTTGTTATTATTTGTTACCGCATATTTTTGTTTATTATCATCACTTTCAAAACCATTAAATATGTCTTACCGAGTTAAACATTTCATTATGTAAACATCTATTACGTAAAATTTCGATTACTATGATCACTTTGCTATCAAAATAAAATTAACGCATTCCAATATAGAGTTATTTATATATCATTTTATACCCCCCTGGATCAATTCCATTTAACTTAATCTATAATTTTTAAATTGTAGTTTACATTAATTTCATCTAATTTATATAAAACATAGACTTTGTGTCTACAATATATTTTATAAAAATTACCCTATGTTTTTTTCTCTTTTTCTAAATTAACTCTTTTTTTTGGTAAAAAAACAGTCCTACCTTTGCTATTAAATTGAAATACATATTTACTCTTTAAAAAAAAATGGTATACCCCTAAGCGAGAATTGGTGACATGTCCTATGAAACAACAGAAGTGAGCTATATAAACGTGATCCTAGGTTCTAGAAATTGAAAATATCTCTCATACGGATTAACCAAACTCCAGTTGAAGTGATACTCATCGATTGTCGAGTACTATATTAGACCATCTCCTTCCAGTGATTGGATAACTCCCCTATACATACACCAGAAACAAAACAAAGCAAACTCATGAACTCAACAACTTTGACAGTAAAGAGAGATAGAGGTTATAAGGAGAAAGGAGAAAAGAACATACTTTAGCTTGTTCTTTGGGATCTTCAATTGCTGAGCAATTTCATCAATGTGTATCCCCTGTTGTTGAAAGTTACTTCTTTGCCACCAGGTTCCTCAGGTGGAAACGAAGGAAGCTTTCCGTTAATATCAAAATACAAACAAGTGTACAACTCGCAGAACGTCGAGTGCAGTATAGCATTCTCAAAAATCAGCTGTATCACTTCCTGAAATCAAAGGTAAAGAGCAAATCAATACCATGAAGAGAGAGAGAATCACAATAATGGAGATCAGGAAATTAAAAAAAAAATAAACCTTTAGGATATCAGCAGAAGTGATGCCAGAATCAATCAATTGACCTTTAAGAAGCTCGTACTTCTCCGGAGTAAGCTTGTTCAGAATACTGCAGAAAAATCATAACAGTCATAATATATACATCACAATCAACTTCAAGCACAAAAGCTGAAAAGAAAAGACTAATATTAGTTTGTTGACAAATACCCTTTCACAGTTTTGAGGACTCGATCTTGATCTGAAAGAGCTCCTCTTTTAGCTGACCATGGGACTTCTGCTTTCACCAGCACAGGGGCAGGACCAGACTGTTTCACAAGATCATCATCACGTTAGCAAGAAGAGGAAATTAGTAAAAACAACATGCCAACAACAAGTAACAAGTGACACAGAAAAACTTACCCATTGAGATGTATTTTTAGGTTCACGAGAGTCGTCTCTTAACCATTTTTTACTAGAGGTTGGAATCTGCGGACGACTATGCCAGTGACGGGTGGGAATAACGATTCTGAGGCTGGTTTGTTGGCTAATAAGACCAAAAACTAGAATGTGGTTTAGAGAAAACAAGATTCGTCTGAAAAAACACAAAACAGAGAAAGATCACACAAACACTCACTTTACTCTTGGTTGCACGATTCCCTCAACTCTGATCTTCGGCAAAAAGTTCAACTGCGATTTCCTTACAGCGCCTCAGGATATCATCAGAGACTTGAACCAACTGCTATTGAGAAAAACATAACGATGAGTGAGTTGTTTCATAAGCAATAGAAAACAAAGCCAAGTTCAACATAAGAAATAGAGTTAAAATTCAATACATGTTTGACCTGAAGCAATTGGTCTCGGCTAAACTGCACACGTTCACCAGATAATTTTCTCTCTACGAAAAACAAAACAAAAATTTTCAATTTACACAACATAAAATATCAATCTTTGTCCCACATTAAAATTTCAACAATCGTAAGAAAAGAAAAACCCCAAAAAGATCCAAATTTTTTTTCATAATTCGATTCATAATCACGGAAACGAATCAAACCCTACAATTATACAGCTTGTTCAAACTCATTCGCGGAAAAAAACAAACCCATGAAATCAAAATTGAAGAGAAACAAGGAGAAAAAAACAGAGGATTTTGATTTGGTGAAGAACCTGAAATCACGCCGAAGAAGAAGATTGGTATCACAGCGAGCATTCAAGCTTGGTATCACGACGAAGAAAAAAATAAATCTAGCAATTGATTAAACGCAATGTTCAACAAAACGTTTTCCATTTGCTTTGTCCACCTAAGTAAAAAAAAGTTTACCTGTATTATTTGTTTTAATTTGATAGGCTATTCATTTTTTCTGAAGTGACAACACCAATTTCATTATTAAAGCTAATGTATCATCATCACCTAAAGAAAAACATAATACTTTTATTGTATTGATTAAGTACATGGAAAATAAAACTCATTTGGGCTATTTCCTTAACAAACGGAAAAATCTTCTTTTGGTTGTCGACAGAAAATAATTAATAACTTTTGATAGTATAAGAAATGTATTTATTCAAAGAGCACTTTGAGTCTTTGACAAGCTGATTTTAAAAAGTTACTAATAAACATCTGGAAATCCCAAAAAAAACCCACGATAATCTATTCCAACTATATCATATTTTTTTTATTATTTTGGTCAGATATAGGAAGGATTTGATAGTATTTTTTATTTGCTAACGAGGATTTGGTAGTTTCTTTTTAATAGTAGTACTAGGTACTATCCTCCGATAAATTGTGAGCTGAATTTTTTTTGATAAAAATTTATAATAATTTATTTTGTTATTATGTTATTTATAATAGTTTATGTTTAAAAATTTGTTGCTTATATTATAATTTTTATATTTTAAAAATGTTTGTTGAAAACCTGTTAATAAAATATTTGCAAGTAATGAATAAAACTATTTAAATCTTTATCAGTTAAACGAAATTTTTGTTATAGTTGTGAAGTAAGTAAAAAGAAATAACTAACATGTAAAAAATAAATCTTATCTGTTAGTTTTTTTAAGTACAAATTAGTTTTGATTCTAATAGATTTTTTTATTTTATTTTTCTACAATTTATTTTATTTGATGTGTTCTCTATTTTCGTTTTTTTTAATTAGAAATATTTATTTAATTAATATTTAATTTTAATTAAATTTTTCTAATGGTAAATAAATATAATTTTTTACACATTTTAAGGTTAGTTTTATATTTGTATTTCTCAATTAATATAGTAGAATACTTTATCGATGGTGCACACACGTAAAAACTAAATTATAGAAATAATTTTTTGAACCCTTAGGTTTGACGAATCAAAAAGGGTCGTGAGGATCACTCATTCGAAAGTCCAATATTGATTTTATTGCTATTTATTTTCTTAGCTATCGCATTTTAAATTATAGTATAATGCAATTTATCAAATAAAAAAGGTAGCCTTAATACAATGGGTACGTAATTTTTGGTGTACAAAGAAGAAGGGAAGCTGCCGAAAGCGTCATCAATGGCGGATTCTGCTCCAGCCAGCTTCTTGACGCGTGCTAATGCCATACTTAGAAAAAACTTAACCTACCAGGTTCGGTGTTTTAATTCATGTCACGTAGTAAAAATGTAAAATCCATTATTACACATACATATACGCATGCACGCGTCTGTCTACTAGCTAGTAGTATTATATCTGATCAATTTTGTGTGCAAATTTGAACATCTCTATTGATATTTTTATGCATGTTCTTTGGTGGTTTTTGTAGAAACGGAACATATGGAGCAACGTTCGACTCATCATGATCCCTTTCTATCTCTGTATATGTCTTTTGTGTATCCAAGCTCTGTTCGATTCACAAGTCAATAACTCTGTAGATAATCAATGTGGATGTAAATGCATTGAAAAAACTGGAGAGGGCAATTGTGAAATGGTCTGCGGTGTCCAATATTCGTCTAGGGACCAAGGAGTCTTTTGTGCTTTCCCAAAACCTCAACCATGGCCTCCTCTGATATATCCTAATCCCGCATCCCCAGGCTCGCGCTGCTGATGCCAGTTTCACTGATGACTCATGCAGACGAAAAAATATTTGTCCTGTAACTATACTTCTCACTGGGAATAATCATTCTCTTGGAGCAAGTATGTCAAATTCTCTTCTTCTTTAGCCTTTAGGCATATTGTTCCACACTGTTTTCCATTGGAACTAATGATCATGTTTTCCCCAGCTTTATCTAATAACCTTCTCAAGAGGTCTTTTACAATGGATCCCTCTGACCTCTTTTCCGGTGTAGCGGATAATCTCTTGGTAAGTTCTCCCAGTGTGTGATGTGAATATATATCTCTGTGATAGTTTTTTACTTTGAGCTTATGTTTTCAGACTACAACATATAAGGGAAGTGCCACCAATTATCTTGATGCAGGGATTGTCTCAGATCTTAGCATGTACAACATCCAACCTCGGTGCCCTCCAAATTCTAACTTTACATTCTCAGTTGGACAAGCACCTCTCAATTTTACCAAAGGTACAAAGTTTTCTTTTTTCCCCTAATTTAGACGTTCAAAGAATAATGAGATGCACATTTTACTTTCTATTGAATGATAATTTTAATTAGTTTGTTAAATATACATTTTGATTTTCTAAATTTTCCATACTAAAAATTTTCATCTGAAACCAGAGATGAGATGCGTTCAAGGATTGAATCTTTGGAGAAATAGCTCTAGAGAGGTCAATCATGAGATTTTTAAAGGTTATCAGCAAGGGAATTCTGATGGGAAAATAAGTGAGATTGTTGCAGGTTGTAATTTGACGTCTCTGTTTTTTTTTTTTTTTTTTTTTTTTTTTTTTTTTTAAATCTAGAGTTCTTAGCAATTTAGCATGCACATGAAATTCTGAATGTTTTGTTTTTTTTGTTACTTTAGCGTATGATCTTTTGGACACCGATAGGAGTAACTTCAATGTGAACATATGGTATAACGCAACCTACAAAGGTGAAGCAGAAAATAGAGGAAATAAGCGTAATATTAAGTTGGTCCGAGTTCCCCCCTTAGTCAATTTGGTAAGGAACTAAGTGATGTACAAAAAGCTTCCTCTTCTTTGCAAAATGCCTTTTCTACAATGAACATATATATTCTCATAAATACTTTGCAAAACTGCAGGTATCAAATGCTTATCTTCAGTATTTGCAAGGCCCCGGGACAAAGATGTTGTTTGAGTTTGTCAAAGAAATGCCCAAACAAGAAACTAAACTTCGTCTAGACATCGCGTCTCTAATTGGTTCAGTATTCTTCACATGGGTTATTCTTCTTCTGCTACCTGTAAGTTTTCTTACAACAGACAGACTCCTTTAGGCTCTCACAATACTCATTCTACATTCTTTAAATCTTGGAAGCAATTTCGCCAATTGTTTTCTCAAAAGCCTATATCCATAAGAGTCATATAATGACATGCATTTATATGCAGGTGATCTTGACCCCATTGTGTATGAGAAGCAGCACCGTCTAAGAGTTATAATGAAAATGCATGGCCTAGGAGATGGTCCATATTGGATTATAACCTACGCCTATTTTCTCGCCATATCCACGTTATACATTATATGCTTGATGATATTTGGCTCAGTAATAGGTATGTTATCCATTGTTATGTCTTAAGGAGCAAGTTACCTTTTCTGGTGTTATTATTATAGCAGCTATAGTTCTTTGCAGGACTGAAGTTCTTTCGCCTTAATGACTTCAGCTTCCAGTTCGTTTTCTATTTTCTCTAAATAAATCTGCAAATCTCCATGGCCTTTCTAGTTTCCTCAGCATTTTCAAAGGTTGAGACAGCATCAGGTAATAACTTAAGTCACACGTTTTCAAAATGTGCTCAAGAAATTTTTGGTGCTATCATGAACACTCTCTCTCTTTTATGGTCAAACTATAGTTGTTGCTTACGTATACGTATTTGGATCCGGGCTACTGAGCTTGTATCTCTTCCACTATCTTATTGAAGATTTATCGTTTTCGAGTAAGTTATCAAGATGAACTTGAGGTACAGTTATCTGCTTTCTTTGTTGAAATGTTTATTCTCACAACTGACTACAAAGCTAATGTAATCTTTTGTTTATCTAGGAGGATGGATTTTTGTCCTGGAGCTGTTTCCTGGCTTCTCATTGTACCGTGGGTTGTATGAGCTCGCGCAATATGCTTATGAGGGAAACTTGAATGGGAAAGATGGGATGAAGTGGAAACATTTCAGTAGTAGTGCAATGGATGAAGTTTTCTACATCATTATCGTTGAGTGGTTTGTTGCACTCATTGCAACATATTATATCAATAAGATATCTTCATCGGGAAAACACCCTTTGTTTTTCTTGAAAAAACAAAAAGCTTTCAAGAAATCCCATTATCCACAAAGTACTAGCATGCACAGACAAGTCTCTACAGTTTCCGTAGAAATGGAGAAACTAGATGTCATTCAAGAGGTATTTCAAAAGGAATTCAGAACCCGTTCTACGTTCTTTGCATTTTTTTCTAGCTGTTTTGAATTTTTTTTCTTTCTTTTAATCAGAGTGAAAAAGTTAAGCAATTAATGCTTGAGCCAAGCATAAGCCATGCGATTGTATGTGACCACTTGAAGAAGGTATATCCAGGTGCGGATGGGAACCCGCCTAAAAAGGCAGTTCGAGGGTTATCTCTTGCAGTGACTTCAAGTGAATGCTTTGGCATGTTAGGGCCCAATGGCGCTGGCAAGACCTCTTTCATCAATATGGTTAGTACTTAAATGGTCATAACAATATTTTGTGCTTTTAGTTGAGCTTATCTTCTCATTTGAAAAACTCTCCCAAATTATATAAGTAGTATTGTATTATATTATTCTTTTCAGATGACTGGTCTTGTGAAACCAACATCTGGGGCAGCTTTTGTTCAAGGTTTGGACATATGCAAGGATATGGACAGAGTATACACAAGTATGGGTGTATGCCCACAACATGAGTAATCAATTCTTAGAACATTTTTACTCTGTTCATTTAAACAGAAGATCATTTAGTTGTTTATCATTCTCTTATAGTCTGTTATATGTGTACCAGCTTGCTCTGGGAAACACTGACAGGAAAGGAACATCTGCTCTTTTTTGGGAGACTTAGGAATCTCAAAGGCTCTTATCTCAACCAAGTATGTTATCAATCTTAATAACGTACCATTTGTTTTACTCTTATAATAATAAGTATCAACACAACAGTTCATGGATGATCATTTTATGCATATCAGGCTGTAGAAGAGTCTCTTAAGAGTGTGAACCTTTTCTACGGAGGAGTTGCTGATAAACCTGCTGGAAATTACAGCGGAGGTATGAAAAGACGGCTAAGCGTAGCCATTTCACTTATCGGGAGTCCTAAGGTACGTATTCATTCATTTGGCTTACTCATTTTTATTCGTTAACCACTTAGAGAGGTTAAGGTTTAAAAAATGCATTTTTCCTTATGTTAATTCTCTTAAAAGGTGGTTTATATGGATGAGCAAAGCACAGGACTTGATCCAGCTTCAAGAATGAACCTGTGGACAGTCATCAAGAAAGCAAAAAAACACAGTGCGATAATCCTCACTACTCATTCAATGGAAGAAGCAGAGTTTCTTTGTGACCGATTAGGGATTTTTGTAGCCGGAAGGTTACAATGTATAGGGAATCCAAAAGAGCTAAAAAGAAGGTATGGCGGATCTTATGTGTTAACAATGACAACATCATCAGAACATGAGAAAGATGTGGAGATGTTAGTTCAAGATGTTTCTACAAAAGCCAAGAAGATATATCACATTGCAGGGACACAAAAATTTGAGATCCCAAAAGAAGAAGTCCGGATCTCAGAAGTGTTCCAAGCGGTGGAGAAGGCGAAGGGAAATTTCAAGGTGTTTGCTTGGGGACTTGCGGATACAACTCTTGAAGATGTTTTCATTAAAGTTGCTAAAACTGCTCAAGCCTTTAATGTATTCTCTTGATTCTTCTTAAGTTTGGTTATGTTCATTTGATAATCGCAAATGACTGCGATTGTGACTGCGACTATGAATCGCATGATGTTGTTCGTTTAGCAATTGTGCGACTGATCGCTGTCACTAATTGCTACTTATAAACAGCTGCTGCGTTGATTTTTTCTGCGATCAAAAAGTTTAGTCGCTATCACGACGACTAATCGCATCGTTTAGTAAAACTATACCAAGAAGAAAAAATATTGATTTTCTTTTTGCAGAATCAGACAAAGAAAAAAAAAAGAGCTTGAATCAGATAAAGAAAAAAAAATGAAATCTCGAATCAGTCCTAATAAACCAAGAAAAAAATATTGAAGAAAATTTTGCAGAATTAACTATACAAAAACGTAAAAATAGAAAACAATATGGAAGCGGAACTTGATTTATTTTTCACAAAATATACGCGTTTTCAATTGCGATGAAATTGTTTTTTTAATCAAATAATTCTTAATAATGTAAAAGTATATTGTCTCTTGGTTAGACTAAACAATCCAAACGAAATAGCGATATCATCTATTGAAAGATGAGAGATGCGCCTAGACATTCTAATAATGGAGAAAATTTTCACTTTTGCAAAATTAATGAAAAAAGGAATATTGATTATTGAACCTGTCCATTTGTCTGTACAAAACGACGAACAACTTATTATATACAGAACTATATGTATTTCATTGGTTCATTAGAAAAAACACAAAATAAGTAAAAGATAAGAGAAAGAGCTATATTGATAATAACCAAGAACACAGTAATTTATTGGAGCTATAGGACTCTAAATCTCTCTCTCAAAAAGTTGCAGAAAAATAAAGTTTATGGGTGTCTAAGACTTTCAAATAATATATATATATATATATATATATATATATATATTAAAACACGTCAGAGACTAGTCTTGCAATTATGAAAAACTTCGGGATATTTTGTAAATTTTTCAAAATTTGGGCTTCGTGTGTCGGCTTACTTGGGTGTCCACCGACACCTAGGGTCGATGGACACCATCACTTTATCTTTTACTTGAATATCTTCCTATATCCTTTAAACTTGATCATCAAGAATTTATAGAAAATCTAAGAGAATCCCAACCATTTTACTCAAAGTACTATATATACTCTTCAATCATATCACCGAAATGCATCAAACTCTACCACACCTTCTCTAAGCTCTTACCGAAGACACAACTATTACTTCAATGACTTCTTCCTAGATAGCCTTTTATTTTTCTTTTTTTAAACAATCATCTTTGTTTTTTTTTTCTATTCTGTTATCTCGACAATTTTGATTTTTCCTTCTGTGTGTAAAAACTTATATAGCTATGTGGAAAAATGTCGGGTTGACAAACTTATATAGCTATTTTTCCTTCTCGACAATTTTTATTTGTGAAAATATATACACAAAGACTATGAATTATGTGTTATGTCCATATGTAAAAATCCGAAAATGCTATCACTAACAAAATGGCTAGCATTTCGAAATAATGACTAATTAATAACCTACTTTTATATTTAATAGCACCCAAATTATATATTTTTTTTTTTGAAGCACTCAAATTATATTATCGGGTTATTTTAAGTATGCTGGGTTATAGTATTTGTAATATTGAAAACATATTTTATAGGATAAATTATTTGGAACATATATACAAAATATCATTATCTTTACTTTTCTATAATTTCAAATTTCTATGTTATGCAAATGTGAAACTTAATTTAAATATAAAAAGTAAGAAATCTAATATGCATATATATATATATATATCGCTATTTTACTTTTACAACTACTAATTATTAATAATCAAACTTCACAGAATAACTATCAACCATATACATAATAGTCAAACTAACCTCATATATATATATTAGAAGCATATAAATCTTATGAAATCGAAAGCATAATCCTACAAAAATACTGTTTTGTGTGGCTTTCACAATTCATCATGAAAAATAAATTGCTAAATGTATGCCGTTACAAGAGGAGACCATTAGATCATGTTGATGGAAAATTAAAAAAAAAAACTCAAAAAACAAATATCAGTGAGAACATAGACATTTACTAACACATATTATAATTAACTAAAAAATAGTATATTTTTGTATTCATGCATAATACTGTAACATATATATTTAAATTAATTCAAAAAATACATACTACTTATAAACAAAATCATAAATTTATATATAAAAATAAAATTAAAAAATTGTCGTGTGGTATACCACGGGATAAATCCTAGTTAACTAAAGTATTTTTTTACATTCATTTTGATGCAACTGGTTTTAATTTGTATACAAACGCAACATCCGAATGCATAAATCAATTGACAAAATGGACAATATTTGGTGTAAATGGTCATGATGTTATACTATAGGTCTATAGCAGCTGCGTATTAATTTAGTGGGAATCAATTAAATTACAGTAATCTTTTTGAGCAAGACACGATTGAGAGTCTTTCTCACATCATTGTTTTAAGTTTTTGGACACTTAACGTGTTATAGATATCGACGTGTTTCTAACGGTAAGGCCATATATAGTCAACTAAATTGCCCCCACATATCTTCTCGATTTGTGTGATAGTTATTGAAGAATTTAGGTTTCGTGGAATCACTCCCTTTCTTTGGCAATATGCAAATAAATAACAACTGAAGTTGACTCGTTTGACTAGTAGTCGATGCTCCTTGGATTCGAGTCTTCTAGGAAGAGAAAATGTATCGAGCGAGAAGATGACAATCTAGGTTTCATTAAGTCATATCAATTTAGAGAGATTCGTGTTTGATTTTTCGTTTGGAATTTGTAACGTGCGTTGTATTTGTGTTAAGTAGTGGACTTTGACTAAGCACGATGTGGACTTCCCACTAAGTATAGTTTTATAACTGTGCTTCAAAAACTTGTACGTACGTATATGTCTTTGGGATTAGTCGGATTCGTGGTGATAGTTAACCTTTTGAATAAATAAATAATACTATTAAAATGGAAATTTCGCTGAAATTATGAGTAACAGTCTAACAAGACATAATTAATAGCTCAACTACTTTCGTTTTAATATAAAAATGGTCTCAATCTCAGTCCATTAAATATCCGAAAGTCAAATTAAAAGTCGTATCACATGGATCTCAGTATCTCACATTGCATATCATAAGTACTTAAAGTCACGAAATCCAAAACAGAGTGAAAAAAGAAGAAGAAGCGAGTACAGAAGCTTCATCCATGGCGAATCATGTTTCAGCCAGTTTCTTGACTAGAGCCAACTCCTTGTTCAGAAAAAACTTAACCTATCAGGTTTGCGCAACTAAAATACATACTTGCATGTGTTAACATCCATAGATGTTAATATATTTTATATCAACTGTTATAGAAAAGTAACATATGGAGCAACGTTCGGCTCATCGTGATCCCTTTCTACCTCTGCGTGCTTCTAGTAGGGATTCAAGTCTTGTTCGATACTCAAGTTAATAACTCTCCTGATAATCGTTGTGGTTGTCGATGCATTGAGAAAAATGGAGATGGCAAATGCGAAAGAAAGAGTTGTGGTTTGCAATATTCAAATCAAACTCAAGCCTCCTTTTGTGCTTTACCTAATCCTCCACCGTTGCTTTCGTTGCTACAAATTCCTAGTCCTGAAAATCGTTCAGTTGATCGTGCCCATGGCTCATGCAGACGAACAGGATCATGTCCTGTAACTATTCTTGTTACTGGAAATAACCATTCTCTTGGAGCAAGTAGGCCTTTTAATTACTCCATCTCTTTAATTTTAACTTATGGGTCTTTTTAACTTCATATGTGGGATCCTAACAGTGTCCTCTAGAACACTAATCTTCACTTTTTTTTTGTTTAGCTTTATCTCAGAATCTACTAGATACTTCTTTCACGGTGAACTCCTCTGACAATTTCTTCCGTAATCTCGCATACAATGTCTTGGCAAGTTCTTCACTCTTTGATTTTCGGTTGTTTTAGTCTACCAGGATTTATCATTGAGTCTATGTATATTCAGGGTACAACATCAGAAGCAGACTACACCAATTATTATGATCCAGGGATACACTCTGATCTTCCCATTTTCCAAATCCGACCTCGGTGCCTTCCAGCCACCAACTTGTCATTCTCGTTCCGACAGTCACCTGTCACGTTTCATAAAGGTAATTAGTTCACAAAATTATGTTGACGTGTTAGTCACTGCAATAATTCTAGGAGATTTTTCAAAAGGTTACAATTTATTTTGTAAAATTCTTTCTAACATGTATCACTAAACAGTCAAGTGGACCTAATATGGTGAACATAAATATGTAGATTCTACTTTTTTTTTTTTTTTTGACAGATGTAGATTATACTTAAGCAGTTGTTCTTCGTAAGTTTAAATGTAATCTGACTGCATTCTATGTTCCAAGTTAATTTGTTAAAAATTAATATTTCTTGGGACTCACTCAAAGCTAGCTTATAAGAAAATTGTTATAATGTGTTAAAGCAGAGGTGAGATGTGTTCAAGGATTGGTTATCTGGAGAAATAACTCTGTAGAGGTCAATGATGAGATCTTTAAAGGCTACCGTCAAGGAAATCCTGAAGAGATCATCAATGAGGTCGTTGCAGGTTTATTCCACTTCGCTTATCATTTGTCTCGGTGTTTTACATATGCAGCTTATGACTTTTTTTAAAAATTTCTCTGGTTTTATATCAGCATACGATCTCTTGGACACCGGTAAGAACAACTTCAATGTGACCATCTGGTATAACTCTACATACAAGGGAGATTTTAAATTACGAGATAGGCGAGTAAAGTATGTCCGGGTTCCTCGCTCAGTCAATTTGGTATAAGAAACTAATTAAGTGCTTCATGTTTTTTTTTTGTACCTAGGACAAGTCTTTTGATCAAACCCATTCTTAGACTCTGCAAGACAAATGCAGGTTTCGAATGCTTACCTTCAGTTTTTGCGTGGCCCGGGGACAAAGATGTTACTCGATTTTGTGAAAGAAATGCCCAAACAAGAAAGTATGCTTCGAGTTGACATAGCATCTGTCATTGGTCCCGTTTTCTTAACATGGGTTATTGTTCTTTTATTCCCTGTAAGTTTGTTTTCATTAGAATGCTTCATTCAGTTCTTGGATCAAAGGGATTTTAATAGTTAGAAGCATTTTCTATGCAGGTGATCTTGAACTCATTGGTGTATGAGAAGCAGCAACGTCTACGAATTATAATGAAAATGCATGGCCTAGGAGATGGTCCATATTGGATGATAACCTACGCCTATTTTCTAGTCATATCTACGTTATACATTATATGCTTGATGGTATTTGGCTCAGCAATAGGTATTTAATTTGTATCGTTACTACTATATTTTAATGTTAATATTTTCTTATCTTGTTATACAAAGTTCAACGCTTTTTTGAGAGTTATTATTGTATGTTACAGGACTAAAGATCTTCCGGTTTAATGACTACAGCATCCAGTTCGTTTTCTATTTTCTCTGCATTAATCTACAAATCTCCCTTGCTTTTTTAGTATCTTCAGTATTTTCAAAGGTTAAGACAGCATCAGGTATTAATTAAAGTATCACTATAACTAAAGGTGCTAATAACATGATAAAGGTACTTTTAATTATAAGAAACACTTTCTTGTTTTATGGCTCAACTGTAGTTGTTGCTTACCTATATGTGTTTGGATCCGGGCTCTTGGGCGGGTCTCTCTTCCAGTTTTTGTTGGAAGGTTTATCGTTTCCAAGTAAGTTATATATCAAGAACAACTTAAAGAAGATTTATATATTCTCAAAAACTGACCATTGCACAATGCTGATATAATGTATACTTTTTATCAGGACGCTGGATTTTGGTCATGGAGTTGTATCCGGGCTTCTCTTTATACCGTGGGTTGTATGAGTTCTCTGTGTATGCTATTAAGAGAAACTTGAATGGGAGTGATGGAATGAAGTGGAAACATTTCAGTTATAGTGCAATGGATGAAGTTTTCTACATCATTATCGTTGAGTGGTTTCTCACACTCATTGCAGCATACTATATCGACCAAGTTTCTTCATCCGGGAAAGACCCTTTTTTATTTCTAAAAAAAGTTTTCAAGAAACCTCCTTCTCCTCAAAGGCAGAGACATGGGTCTACTGTTACCATAGACATGGAGAAACTAGATGTCGCTCAAGAGGTATTACAAAAATGATTCACAAATACATTTCATGTTCTTTGTTTTTTTCTAGTTTTTTCTCTTTTGATGAAAAGAAACTTGTTCTAATCAGAGTGAGAAAGTCAAGCAGTTAATGCTTGAGCCTTCCAGCACAAGCCATGCCATTGTATGCAACAACTTGAAAAAGGTGTATCCAGGCAGGGATGGGAATCCGCCAAAAATGGCAGTCCGGGGGTTATCTCTGGCAGTGCCTTCAGGAGAATGCTTTGGCATGTTAGGGCCCAATGGTGCTGGCAAGACATCCTTCATCAATATGGTAAGTACACAAATGGATAGAGAATTATGTGTACTTACTTAGCTTCTTATACAAATTATCACTCCTGAATAATACAAGTTGTACTCTATATATATTTTTGTGAGTAGTTATAGTGTTGAAAAATTTATTGGTTTCTCACTTTGAACCAATTGAAAACGAGTGGCCATATGTCCATATCTCTTTTATAAGTTAGTGATTAATCATCTCCATTTCTGATGTGAAATATTCTAATACTTTTTTGGTAGATGACTGGGCTTGTGAAACCAACATCCGGAACAGCCCTTGTCCAAAGTTTGGACATATGCCAGGATATGGACAGAGTATACAATAGCATGGGTGTATGCCCACAACACGAGTACGTAAACTATATTCTTGAAAACATCTGAACTTATTCCAGTCTATATAGCTAATTGTCGTCATTCTTTTGTTTTTTGTGTGTACTGCAGCTTGCTTTGGGAAACGCTGACAGGAAGGGAACATCTGCTCTTTTACGGACGGCTTAAGAATCTTAAAGGCTCTAACCTACACCAAGTATGTTATCAATCTTACTTTTTCCTATATTACCCCAAAAGTATTTAAACGTTACTTCATGGTTATTAATTAGGCTGTAGAAGAGTCTCTTAAGAGTGTGAACCTATTTCGCGGAGGATTTGCTGATAAACCTGCTGAGAGATATAGTGGAGGCATGAAAAGGCGGCTAAGCGTAGCCATTTCACTTATTGGGAGCCCTAAGGTACACCATTGTCTCTTACTGATGTACTGAAAAAAAACTTATAGAGATAACCCTTATTTCATGTGATCTAGAGAGCTTTAACATATCCATTTTTATATGTGTTTTTATTTTTAAAAGGTGGTTTATATGGATGAGCCAAGCACAGGACTTGATCCAGCTTCAAGAAGGAGCCTATGGGCAGCCATCAAATCCGCAAAAAAAAATACTGCGATAATCCTCACTACACATTCAATGGAAGAAGCAGAGTTTCTTTGTGACCGACTGGGAATTTTTGTAGACGGAAGGTTACAATGCATAGGGAATCCAAAAGAGCTAAAAGGAAGGTATGGTGGATCTTATGTGTTTACAATGACAACATCATCAGAACATGAGAAAGATGTGGAAATGTTGGTTCAAGATGTTTCTACAAACGCCAAGAAGATATATCACATCGCAGGGACACAAAAGTTTGAGATCCCAAAAGAAGAAGTTCGGATCTCAGAAGTGTTCCAAGCGGTGGAGAAGGCAAAGGGAAATTTCAAGGTGTTTGCTTGGGGGCTTGCGGACACAACTCTTGAAGATGTTTTCATTAAGGTTGCTAGAACTTCTCAGGGCGTTAATGTCTTCTCTTGAATCTTTCTAAGATTATTATTTTTACATGTAATAAAATCGGACATGCATAGGTATGGTTCATGTACATGGTTGGTAAATGACAGTAGACTGGAAATTTGTGAATTTCTCGATTATATATGTAAAAACAAAATTTTCTTTAGTAAACTGTTGCTAAATCAATTTGGGCTCACATGTGAATAATGACGTTGATACATGAAAAAACTATGCCTATATGAATTTTGTAAATTGTGGCTATATAAATATTTGGTTCACTCTTCATAAAGCCATAATTAATAAATTCACAAAAGTCTGCTAACGGTTTGTCATCACAACGAGTAGTTCTCACTCACAGTACTTGTTTAACTTTGGACACTCAAAGCATTGTTTAACTTTGGACACTACTTAACGTTAGCGATCAATGTCGTTCCAACGAACATGCCCTATATAGTCAACGAAATTATCCGACAATATCCTTTAGATTCGTGAGATATATGTATTTATCATCACGTTACGTGTGATATGTACTGAGACGAGAGCACGTTTGCCCAAAATGGAATAATAGTTATCGTTATGAATTATTTAAGTAGAAAGAAAACAACTCAACCTTCACACATGTCGGTTGAAGATTTTTTTTAATAATTGGTCGTGCCGTCGTGGGATCGCTCCTTTCCTTTGCAACCTTCGTTTGGCCAACACAAATGCTAAGTAACAAATTATGAAGACAAAGTTAATGGCCTTAACCACTTTATAATTTGCAAGTGTAAATAAAAGCGTCTCACTTGGATCTTATTGTGAATATTTTTTTTTTTTTTTTGTTGGTATCAATCTAATTCTGATACCAAGACTCGTCAATGGCAAAACCTGTTGCAGCCAGTTTCTTGACGCAGGCCAATGCCTTGTTCAAGAAAAACTTAACTTATCAGGTTTGGCCAAACACTACATGTGTTATATTATCTATATATGGAAAATGTAATTATATTTTATGTATCTTCTTTCCATTGGTGTAGAAACGAAACATATGGAGCAACGTCCGGCTGATCGTGATCCCCTTGTACCTCTGTGTGATTCTAGTGTGCATTCAAGCACTGTTCGATGCACTGGTTAATAACTCTGCTGATAATCAATGTGGTTGTCGATGCATAGACGACAAAAATGGAGATGGCAAATGCGAAATAAGGAGTTGCGGTTTACAATTTTCATCTCAAAACCAAGCAGTCTTTTGTGCCTTCCCTAACCCTCCACCATTGCTCCCGTTGTTACATATTCCTCATCCTGAGACTCGTTCTGTTGATCCTGCCCGTCGTGACTCGTGCAAACGAACAGGATCTTGTCCTGTGACCATACTTGTTACTGGGAATAACCATTCCCTAGGAGCAAGTATAATCTCCCTCTTCTAATTTGTTCGATATGATCTATACAATATTGTTGTTTCGTCTCGAACTAAACTTCACTTTTTTTAGCTTTATCTGAGAATCTGCTCAGTACTTCTTTCACGGTCAACTCCTCTGACCTTTTCTTGCGTAATCTTGCCTATACTGTTTTGGCAAGTTCTTCTCTATTTGTGTTCTTGTTGTTTCCATTATCATCATCAAGTCTCTCTCTATCTCTCCAGACTTATCTCATGAATATTTATATTTTCAGGGCACAACATCAGCGACAGACTACACCAATTATCGTGATCCAGGAATTTACTCAGATCTTCCCATCTTCAGCATCCAACCTCAATGCATCCCAGCCACTACATTGCCATCCTTCTCATTCCAACAACCACCTCTCGAGTTTCAGAAAGGTATTAGGTTCACTAAATTATGTGTTATACTTCAACGGCAGATTAGATGCTAAGAATTTTGTAAAGAGTACATTTGATTTATGATAAAACCAAAAAAAAAAAAAATACACAACTGTTTAGGATGTAGTTTTGAGGGGCAGAGTTTAGTATTTAGAATTTAGGATTTAATTTTGAAACATGCAGTGTACTATAATATTATTCTCAAATCACAATTGACATTTTTTTAATTTTGTAGTTTAATTACATAATTGCAATCTATAATAAAATAAAATAAAAATTAAAACACAGTTAAAAGAAATTTGCTAGAAAATGGTTCAAGATAGCAAACAAGGGAATATGGTTAAATCATAGGGTTCTACGAGAGACTACGATGATACTCAATGAATAATTTGTATAGCCTTCAAACAAGAGAATACGGTTAAATCAAACGGTCTACGGTGATACTCCTCATCCAGCCGATGAACTTAATGGTTAATGTGTCAAAACAGAGGTGAGATGCGTTCAAGGATTGAGTCTCTGGAGAAATAACTCCATAGAGGTCAACGATGAGATCTTCAAGCGCTATCTTCAAGGAAATCATGAAGAGATCGTCAATGAGGTCGCTTCAGGTTTATTCCGCTTGTCTTATCATTCGTCTCTGTTTTACGTACAGTATGTGCAACTTCTGACTCTTTTTTTTTTTGTTTTTTTTGGTTTTACTAGCATATGATCTCTTGGACACCGATAGGAGCAACTTCAATGTGACCATTTGGTATTACACTACATACAAGGGAGATTTGCAAGATTGGCGTGTAAAGTATGTCCGAGTTCCTCGCTCAGTCAATTTGGTAAGAAATTAAGTGTTTGTATGTTAGTAAATTAAGTGTTGTATAGAACTGGTCTTTTGTTCAAACCCATTCATAGACTCTGTTAAAAATTGCAGGTTTCAAATGCTTATCTTGAGTTTTTGAAAGGCTCAGGGACAAAGATGTTATTCGATTTTGTGAAAGAAATGCCAAAACAAGAAACTAGGCTTCGCATGGACATGGCGTCTCTCGTTGGCCCCATTTTCTTCTCATGGGTTATTCTTCTTCTGTTCCCTGTAAGTTCGTTTCAAGTGGACTGCTTCTTATTCTTATAAGTATATGATGATCTCCAAAACTCTGAAGTAATTTTCCATTATGAACCATTATGCTCTGCTTCCTAGTTGAAAAAATAATGAACCTGCCTATAACTTTATGGTTAATAGACATTTTCAATAGTTATAAGAGACATTTTGTATGCAGGTGATCTTGAACTCATTGGTGTATGAGAAGCAGCAACGTCTCAGAATCATAATGAAAATGCACGGGCTAGGAGATGCTTCATATTGGATGATTTCCTACGCTTATTTTCTCGCAATATCGACGTTATACATTGTATGCTTGATGATATTTGGGTCAGCAATAGGTACTGAATGAATCATTGCCATATCTTATGTTAATATTTTCTTATGTATTCAAATAGAACAAAGTTTTAAAGCTATAGTTTCTTGCAGGACTTAAATTCTTCCGGTTCAATGACTACAGTATCCAATTCATTTTCTATTTTCTTTATATAAATCTGCAAATCTCCATTGCCTTTCTAGTTTCCTCAGCATTTTCAAAGGCTGTGACAGCATCAGGTAATAAAGTTACATTTTCTATTTTTAAATTTGGTCGAGAACATGTTGGGGTGTTAAGAGAAACATTTTTTGCTCTGTTACCCAAACTGTAGTTGCTGCATACATATATGTGTTCGGATCTGGGCTATTAGGCGCGTTCCTCTTCCAGTTTCTGGTGGAAGGTTTACCGTTTCCTAGTAAGTTATCAAAAGAACAACTTGAAGATGACATATTCTAAACACTGTACAGTGCTACTATATATGTATACTCTTTTACTTTTTACCAGGACGCTGGCTTTTTGTCTTGGAGTTGTATCCGGGCTTCTCTTTATACCGTGGGTTGTATGAATTCTCACAGTACGCTTTCCAGAGAAACTTGAATGGAAGGGATGGGATGAAGTGGAAACATTTCAGAGGTAGTGCAATGGATGAAGTTTTCTCCATCATTATCATTGAGTGGTTTCTCGCTCTCATTGTAACATACTATATGAACCGAGTTTCTTCAACCGCGAAAGATCCTATTGTATTCTTGGAGAACGCCTTCAAGAAATCTCTTTCTCCACAAAAGCTTAGCTTACAAAAACAAGGGTCTTCTGTATCCGTGGAGAACCTAGATGTCCTTCAGGAGGTATTGCAAAAGAATTATACACAACTCATTCCATGTGTTTTCCGTTTTTTTTTTATAAGAAAATATATGTTCAAATCAGAGAGAAAAAGTCGAGCAGTTGATGCTTGAGCCGAATACAAGCCATGCTATTGTATGTGACAACCTGAAGAAGGTGTATCATGGTAGGGATGGGAACCCACCTAAATTGGCAATTAGTGGATTATCTCTCGCTCTGACTTCAGGTGAATGCTTCGGCATGTTAGGTCCGAATGGTGCCGGAAAGACCTCGTTCATTAATATGGTCAGTACCCAAAGGGATAGATACAAATCTTGTGTGCTTAGCTTTTGACTGAAAAATGTTTGTTTAGCAACTCCTACGTAACAAAACATTGTACTGCTTTTTCTTTTGGTCGGCTAGATGACTGGACTTGTGAAACCAACTTCAGGGTCAGCTTTTGTCCGAGGTTTGGACATATGCAAGGATATGGACAAAGTTTACACCAGCATGGGTGTTTGCCCACAACATGAGTAAGTAATTAAATTCTTGGGAACATTTTTTTTGTTGAAGATTTACTAAGTTTGTTTTCCAAGTCAATATAATTTATATGAGTGCAATGATTCATGTCCCTTGAATATTATTTTAGGTCTCATCAAATTTCTGATGAGGGTCTCCTAACAATCATATAGTCAATTTATTGTTCTACCTTGTATTGTTTGTCATTTACCAGCTTGCTCTGGGAAACATTGACAGGGAGAGAACATCTTTTCTTTTACGGAAGACTTAAGAATCTCAAAGGCCCTGATCTCAACCAAGTATGTTATCAATCTTACTTTATCAAATATATTAATGCAAGAGTATCAAATCTTCAATTCATGGTTATTAGGCTGTAGAAGAGTCTCTTAAGAGTGTGAACCTATTTCACGGAGGAGTTGCTGATACACCTGCTGGGAAATACAGTGGAGGAATGAAAAGGCGGCTAAGTGTAGCCATTTCACTTATGGGAAGTCCTAAGGTACACCACTGCGTCTTACTCATATGCTAAAAACATACTGATAAACCTTATTTGCATTTAGAGAGCTAAAGTTTTTCAAGCTTTTAACATATCCATTTTTCCATTTGGTTTATATCTTTTTAAATAAAAGGTGGTTTATATGGATGAGCCAAGCACAGGACTTGATCCAGCTTCAAGAAGGAGTCTATGGAAAGCCATCAAATCCGCAAAACAACACACTGCGATAATCCTCACTACACATTCAATGGAAGAAGCAGAGTTTCTTTGTGACCGATTAGGGATTTTTGTTGATGGAAGTTTACAATGCATAGGGAACCCAAAAGAGCTGAAGGGCAGGTATGGTGGATCATGTGTGTTAACAATGACAACATCAGCAGAACATGAGAAAGATGTGGAGTTGTTGGTTCAAGATGTTTCCCCAAATGCAAAGAAGATATATCAGATCGCAGGAACTCAGAAGTTTGAGCTCCCAAAGGAGGAGGTTCGGATCTCGGAAGTGTTTCAGGCGGTGGAGAAGGCTAAGGGCAATTTCAAGGTGTTTGCTTGGGGAATTGCGGACACAACTCTTGAAGATGTTTTCATCAAGGTTGCTAAAACTGGTAAGGCGTTTTAATGTCTTCTCTTGAATCTTCTTAAGAATATCATTTTTACATATTCAACGTCGATATTTGATTGTTCATATTTGATAAAATTGGCCATGCATAGGTTTGATTTATGTACATTGTTGGCAAATGAAAATAGGCTGCAAGTTTGTGAATTTCCCTGAGGTTTTTTATAACTTGTTTATTTGAGGGATGATTTATGGAGAACAATTTTTTTTTTTTTAATGTAAACTGTGGCTATACAATGTCAATTGTAATAATATGTTATTTTTAAATTTACCTTTTAATTAGATCCTAAATGTATATGTTTTTAAGGTTCACAATTTAAACTTTGTAATAATTCTATAATATTATTATGGGCAATTGACAAAAATAGCACCATTTTTAGTTTTTCTTCCACAATTAGCACATGGTTTCAAATGTTCCAAAACTAGCACAAATTTATATATCCTTAATTTTGGAATAAACTAAATTATTAATAAAATTAAAGTTTATTTTGTTTCTTCTTAGCCTCTACCAACACGATTCATCCCGTACACAGATCTCAATTTGAACACCACCTACGAATCCATCACTGGACACGAAAAGGTTTTGAAACCATTAAATCCGAATAGTGAAGGAATCCCTGAGATTTTTCAACTACGGAGAGAATCATGTTGTGATTTACATGACGTAGTTGTGTGGCGTGCGGCGGACGATGGAGTCGTGTACTACCGTGAGAGCTGCGATTGAGAACTTTGGCGTGGTGGTATGTGAGAGAGATGTGTCAATGGATGGAGATTCAAAGAAGAGCTTCAAAATCTAATGGCCCGAGAAAGAGACAATAGTGGTGATGTTTCGCCGGCAGCAAGGGTGTTGTGGTCAAGGTTTTTGTGAAAGAGAAATACATTGGTGGAGGAGAGGAAGTGATGAGTTTTGTGGAAGAAAAATTATTCCCAGAAAAACCATTGTTGCAGTTTGAAATTTGCTTTTCAGACTATGAAAGAGAATCCTCTTCTAGGTCCTTCTTTTTTGATGTGGGTAACCATAAAGATCTCATCTTTTCCTATTCCCAGAAAGATTCCAATTTTTTAACTTTGGCCGTTCAATTTGTGTGTTTCTTAGTTTTGAAATTGTTCAAATTTGTGATGGGTTATTTTGAACAAAGCTACTCTTTTCTAACTTTTTGGGGATGAGTTAAAAATTTACGAGTGTGTGTGTGTGTGTTTTTTATACAAGATTGGAGAAGATGTGGGCTTTCGATGTATCAATGGTGCTTCATAAACACCATGTGTGGCGTTTGTTTACTTGTGATGTTGTAGTGGTCAAGATGGGGGCTTTAGATATATCAAATGTTGTATGGTGTTTGTTTTCATTGGGATTTTGGATAATAAAGCTAATTTGGATGGTTTTCACCATAAAACTTGTTTTAAAACATACCCAAAAAGGTTTTGTATTAAATATTTGGATTGGTAGCTACATCTTCATCGGTAAACATATAAAAATGTTCTCAATCAAACATTCAAGAAGGATTACAAGAAATTTAGAAATGATTTCTTAAATTTAAGGAAGACTTTCATTAAAAGGAAAAAAAACAAAAAGAAGGAGCATACACGCCACCATATTGAGTTTTGTAGATAGCTCGCATAATCCCTTCTCATGTTCTTGTAACTTGAAAAATCAGCACCCAACATCCATCGTCCAACACTCCTCGGAAATTTAGGAAGGAATCCACGAAATTCAGGAAATATTTCTTGGACTTCAGGATGACCTTCATAAAAAGCGAATGATGTTTGTTATGATTGAGAAAGCGACATTATTAGTTGAATTAAGGTTGTAATAGATACAAATCCTAACTTATACCTAATGTTTTGTAATGCTATAGTTTTCAGATGAGATTTAGTTTTGATTTTGTTGTTGTTGTTGTTTCTTCTGTTCAAAGTTCTCTGTTTTATTGTCTTGTTGGTAAAATTAGTGATTGTTGTTAATTTGCTGGAACATTAGAACAAGTTCAGTTTCAACTTGTGACTGAAAATGGTCAACATTCTTCATCCCAATGCATGTTAACGGAAGCAGGAAATTGGAGTCACCACCATGCTGGAGACTTTGAAAATCCTCTAAATTATTGTTATGTAGTATTAGTATCTCTTATGTTCATAGCATTAGATTTGTTTTAAGTGCTATTAACAAGGATCTTTACTCTGTTTTTCCTTCTTGTTTAAGTTCTATGTATTTTTTAGAATCCTTTCTGATTTCTTGCAACTTGAAAAACCAGCATCCAACAACACTTTCCACGAAAATTAAGAAGGATTTGACGAAATTTAAGAAAGCGTCATTAAACTTTAGGATGACCTTCATAAAAAAATTAGAACTTAAGGATGACCTTCCTAAAAAGTCTGGATATTGTTAAATGATATCATTACCTCTCACTAATAGAGTAATCTTTCACATATTGAGGCAAAACACCGAAAAACACATTTATTTAAATTTTAGGAAGGATTCAATAATATTTATGAAGAAAACCTTAAACTTCATGATAGCCTTCATAAAATATTTAGGAAGACACAAAATCAAATTTTAAATCTTTCATATATAGATAAAATATCATGATGTGCACAAAATAAAATCAAATATCACTCACCAAATAGAGTAATATGTGATACATAATGGCAAAACATAAATTAAAAGATCCAAAAACTCATTTCTTTAGATTTAGGAAGGATTTCACGATGTCTAGGAAGACGTTCTTGAAATTTAGGATTTTTTTCCTAAATATTCAGAAACCCCAAAAATGACGATGATCATAACCAGAAGATCATCCCCCGTTGTACTCCGCATCATCAACACTACTAGCCAACTCCATCATTGACGAAGTACAAGCCGAAAAAGCCGAAGACATCAATATCGAAGACGAAGACAAACTTTCGTACTCTTTACCAACTGCTTTGTTATCAATGACATTATATCAAACACTTGGTATGCAACAACTTTGGTGTCCATATAGGAGAGAGTAGCACTCAAATACACATTTCAGCTTCAAGATTACCCATGATTTTCCATTTCATTCGCAGTTCAGATTCCAATACCCAACAATTCAAGCCAATACTCATAATCAGATTTCATTCATATCCAACAGTTCCCAACAATTTCAATACCCAAACATTGGTTTAGCTCTGAGACCACCACTCTTAATCAAACATACATATCGTAGAAGAATTTCTTATGGAATCTCAAAGAAGGTTCTGGCTGAGAACAGAGTAACAAGGACCTCGCGTCTCCGTTACATGGTAACGACGTGGCTTCTCTGACCGATCTTCGTTCTCCTCAAAACTCTTCCATCTTCGTTCTTCTTTTTTCTTCTTCTTCCATCTTTGTTCCTCCTTAGCTTCTTCTTCTATCTTCGTTCTGCTTTTTCTTTTTCATCTTCTTTCAATAATCATCAGATCAGATTGACTGCAAATTAGTCTAATTTTTCAATTAAAAGCCATAAGAAACACGTCAGAAATCTCAAAATCTAAGATCAAATTTGATACATGAAGAAGAAGACGAAGATCGGAAGCTTCACTTCAAGCATCATTGGAAGCTTTATGTAAGCTTTCAAAATTGTAAGTAACAAAATAATAATTAATTTTATTATTTAAGAAAAACTCATAATAATGCTAGTTTTGGAATATTTGAACTTATGTGCTAACTTTGGAAGAAAAACATAAATAAGTGCTATTTTAGGGTATTTCTCTATTATTATTTGCTGCGCAAAAAAAAAAATTGTAATTTTGGTTCAGCTGTTAAATTCATAGTCATTGATTGTGTTTGGTTATTTTAAACAACAATTTGTTGTTTGAAAGAGTTTTAACACAATATATATTTAGCATCTTGGTTGCTTATATATGAGTTATGGTCTTTCTTTCAGGTTTAAAGTTAACAAAAATTTTAAATTTAGAAATGTTCGTAAAAGTTTAAGAGCCTTTATCAAACAATTTTTTTTTTAATATTTCTCGAATTGAATTCTAAGTTTAGAGTGTTGCAACATATCACAATTCACAACCCTAGCTGGCGAAGAGCCGACATGCACTGCTGCAATGCAACTATGCAAGTGCTGAAGTGCATATACGTTTTTTACCATGCAACTACTCTTTTTTGTAGCACAACAAATATATACATGTTCCATTTGGAAAATATGTTGGTCCATTTATATACCCTAATTATATAATGATTACAATATTTAGCTAGTTAGAAATGCATCTTTTAAATCTTATTATATAAAGTTGGGTTTTCAAAGTTTGTCATTAACAAGATTTTGACACGTGTCAAGTTATTAATCGGAGATTTTGACATATGTAAAAGTTAATATTTAATAGGAGGGATTTGAGATTATGACAAAAAACAAAAAAATTAATTAAACAATATTAATAATGTAAAAAGGTAATTATAAAAAATTACAAAAAATAAACGGTTTTTAAAAAAAAAAATTATAAGGAAATTATATATTTCATAAAATTCAAAATTATAACATTATTTAATTATTTTTAATTTTAAGTTATTAATTCTACAAAAAAAATAGAAAAGGGATTAAGGAAGATTACAGTTAATTATTAATTCTAAAAAATAAAAATACTCACTTCTATATAAACATAGATAGTCTCACATTTTCATTTAACAAAATAATTTATTAAAAATACTGCTTTAAAATTTGTTCCATTGGTAAAAAAGTTTTAATGAGAAGGTAAATGTTTCTTATTTTTTAAAACCAAAACTTTCTCCTACTTTCTCCTTTTCCGGTTTGGAATTGGTAAAATTAATATGTTGACCCAAAACAAAATGTAAGACTAATATATGCCTCTTGTTTTTCTAATACTGTATTTTAAATTTTATTGTAGTATTTTTAGATTGTTTTATTTAATTCATGAAACAACCCTTCTCATTTTTTTTAAAAAATAATACTCCTTCCGTTTCATAATATAGGATGTTTTAGAGGTTTTTCTTTGTTTCATAATATAAGATGTTTTCAACTTTTTAAGTAACTTTCAGATTATTTTTATATTTTCTTATTATTTATTTTATGCAGTCTTGTTTATGATTGGTTGTACTTTTTTAAAATAGTTATTTCTTAATCTGCGTGATTTCACTCAAAACATATTATATTTTGAAACGGAGGGAGTAATAAATATTCTCTAGTGGTCCCATACCCACTAGCAACTAACATAAACATCAACAGCGGATGATAAAACAATTCCAACAATGACATAATCCAATAACCAATCAACTAAATAACAAAATCCAACATCCTACAATGTTCTATCAACTCAACTCTAGCAACCTAACAATAGCTAGACCACAATCAATCAAGCCTCTAAAACATCCTCTTCCTTATCGCTTTGATTCCACGATCACACTTTACCTTTACCTGCACCACAAACACAAATTGAGATGCATGAGTATTGTCATGAACAATCAGTGAGGCAATCCTCCCATCTACTGGGCTATACACACAAGCAACTGAGATTCCATTGTTAAGGCAAACAAACAAAACACAAATAACACATCAAACCAGGAAAAACAAGTGTCAGATAAGATTGGTGTCGACCAACACTAGGTCGGTGTCGACCGACACCGCCTTCGCAGACGCGATCTGCACGAAGCCGAACGTCGAACCTCCGTTTCAAATCGTCTCCAATCCGTCCCAAACTCTCCCGAACACTTCAGGAACCTAACGAAACACGAAACCAACCCAAGCAAGCAAAACACCACAAACAACATAGAACAGCCAAAACAAAATAGATCTCAGGCTTAGATAAGCTCTTTTGCAGGTTCATTTAATTGAGAAACTGTGGAAACAACACCTTAAGAAGCTTCTCCTTCGTTCCCAGCAACAACACTCCCTTCCATAGCAACATATCTCACCAAAAACCACCAAGAACAAGCCAAACACCTCTCAACTCACAAACTCTCTCTTTTTCTTCTGTAAACGGCGACAAAATTTTCTTTTCCCAAAACCCTGAATCGACCTCCTCTTTAAATATGTCGGTTTGAGCTTCAATTGAACCAAACCAACCCAAAATTAAAAATTTAAATCAATCTGGTCGAACCAGAAAAGCTGGTGTCGACCGACACACTGTGGTGTCGATCGACCCCCATCCCCGAATCTCACTATCTGGTTTGCGGATGTTACAATTCATATTTTCATCTTTGATTTGAGATTCATATATTATTGTACTTATAATTATCTATTATTTCTTTAATTATGTCAAATTATTTTTTTTTTCTAATTTTTCAACATGGATTGGTTGGTCATAAACCTTTTTTTTTATGCAAACATAATTGTTATCATTCATTCAATCCCAGAAGGAGATAAAGAGTAGAACCTTATCAACCTAATAGTTGGATAAAAATAGGCTAATCAAACTCAAGCTTACAACAAACATAGATAAATAGATTAAAAACATAAACCGTTTTTGATAGATCCATAGGAGGTCAAAGACAGAGGCTACATCATGATGTGTCAAAGACACTTCCACGAATACATTGCGAAATTTAACATTAGTTACTATCAAAAGATTTTGTGACGTTGTAAAAGGGCTTTTAATTTTATTAGATTTCGGAACATGCCACTTTGAGAAAGCTAAAAGACGTGAACATGTTCTCACCACACATGAGGAGGGCAGAGCCAAGGTTCTCTCCATGGTGGAAGAAGTTGGACGCGTGCAAGGTTATCTCCCCAAGGGAGGAAGGCGAAGCCAAGGTTCATGGTGGAGGAGGTTGGACGCAAGGTTCTCTAGCTCCATAAGAGAGGAGGGTGTAACTGAGGTTCTTTACATGGTTGGTCATACACTATTGTGATGATACATCATTGATTAGTATACTATGTAATATATATTGATATATATATATATATATATATATATATATATATTTGTCAACCATTGGGTCACAACAGGCCGGCCCATTAGCCAAATCCCTACATTCATAGGGAGCGAGACTCGATCCCTAGTGTGATGGTGTCTTGTGCATTAAGGATTTACCATTTGTCACTACACTAAGATCACTTCACACTATGTAATATATTTTTCATTCGAGAAGTTTTTTAACCAACAATTTTAGTAATTAAAAAAACTATGCAAAAGTGAAAATAAATAGACATCGAATAGTTGACTTAATGTGTTTATATAGATATATTCCTAGGTGGTGGTAAAGAATATATTTGTAACATACTGTATACTTAAGTGTAAAAAAATACACTTTTAATGGTAACATACATCCCAAATTTGTAAATGAATATAAATCGGTGTATTATAGCAAACAGAAATTTTTTTATAAATAACGTACAACAAATTTTAATATATTTTTGTTAAATTTTATTTTATTTACAAAATTTAAAACCCGCACACCGGGCGGGTCCTTATCTAGTGTTAATACAAAAGTTAGCTCATACCATTCATTAAATAAAGATTTAATAAGATATATAAAAGCTTACTATATAACTTTCAAAATTATTGCCATAAAAAAATAATTTACGTTGTTAATCAAACACAAAATAGTGGTATTGATTGGTGAACAAAAACAAAGTATTACAAGTAGTAGAACTTTGAATTTTTACCAATCACAAAAACTTTACCAAAAACTTTATTAAAAGTTTTACTTTCAGCTTTTTTGTATAGTTTTCACGTACAGCTTTTTCTTACAGCTTACAGCTTCAACTTACAACTTTTCTGTATAGTTTTGGCTACGTTACCAATCAGACCCAATAATATTTCTTTTCTTGTTTTTGATACAAATAGTTTTCAGATGTCAGACGAAACATATTTTAATAAATTTATCTCAATACAATATAATTTAATATAATTAATTTATATTTATTGATATATATATATATATATATTTGATTATCGTGCTAATCTAATAGATAATCATATAACTCATAAGATGCTCTTTTATATCGTTGAATTTTTGATATGTGTCGTTAAACTTTGATTAAAATTTTAAATTTGTATCAATACTAATATATGTAAATTTATCGTGATACTAAACTATTTAGCACTCTAAGAAAATAGTTATACGATTAAGTCACAAAAAACTGATATGCCATCGGGTGAACAATAACTTCGATCTCAGATGAACAGTATTTTCGATCATGTTATGAACAGTTTTGCCGGATCAGGTAAATGGCATTCTTGTAATTAAAGCTGGAAAAAGGATAATTATGATATTAGCTTCTTAATGTATTTTGTTATTTGCAAGCATTTTAAGAGTAGAAGTCATGATGGTCAATGTGATGAAAAATGTTAACATATTAGAAGTATGTTTTTACATTTTAAAAATGTTTAAATTTATACTTTTTTATGATTATATTTTTAAAATTTAAACAGTAACTAGGGGAGGTATTAGTTTAGGATTTAGAAAGAATTTTAATGACTTCATAACTAATAATTATGATATTAGTTATGAAAGGTCTCTTTTCTCTATGTTAGGAATGGTCCGGGCAAGAATTCATAAGGGTTTTTTTTGCCAATACATTTTGATAATTCCTATGTACTTGAATAAATGCAACTTTCAGTGGGTGAAGAATTTGGCCAGAGTAAAAAAGTCTTTTAAACTTCAACAAATGTGGCCTCATACAAATGCTCCTCTTTTAGGTACAAAAGTCGAATATCAGAAGTACCTACAAACCTATCCAACCACTGTACAATAGTGCCTACTACAGACTATACTCTCACCCCCAAAATCACTTTCGGTACTACCGTCCACAACAAAGATATGCAAAACAGGTAGCAGCTACTAGAGACACCGCTGCAATTATGACCAGTGGACTCACAGTAGTATCTTGGAAGACTAGCATGACAAGGAACAAGGCGAGCAGAGAGGAGAGTGGAGGGAGAAGGTTCATGAACTGAGAGTTGTACCCATATACCATGAAGATTAACTGGATGTGCAATGAAAGACATCCAGTCCCAAACGCCAGAGAGTAGTCTTGCAAGACGAGGAAAATGAACCATACGGCTGTGAACATCAGAGTAGCAACGAAACCTTCCAATGGTACAAAGTTTCTAGGAGAAACCAGCTTAAGGTGTCTGCGGGAGCATCCTTCGGCTGACACAAGAATAGTTATAGCGACATAGATCATCAGAGTGAAATGTCCAATATACTTGTTGGTGTCAGATAAGTCTTTGAAGAATGAGCTGGTGGCAACTGAGTAAGCTCCAAAGGCACCTACAACCATAGTAAGGAAAGGTAAAGCTCCACAACCCTTCTACTCCAAGTCTTTTGGAAGACTGAGTCCATCTCGTGAAATATGTACCTTAATGATTGCCAAGCAGGTTTTTGTTATCTTTGAACTAGGAAAAATGAAAATATTATTTTAAAGAAAAGACAATTCTCGTAAATATCACTAAAATAAGTTTTTTTTCCAAAATACCATTTTTACTTTTATTTTTTAAAAATACGACTAAGATAAGTTATTTTTTTTAAATACCATAAAATTAAACTAAAGTTTTAATATTCAAAACTAAACTCTAAATCCTAAATACTAAAATCTACCCCCTAAAAACTATACCTTAAATCTAAAATTATCAACCCAAACCTAGAAAAATAATTTCACATCTTTAAAATCAATTATTGTGGTTGCGGTATTTTTGGAAAAAAAATTGTGGTATTTTGGAAAGAAAACTTAAAGTGTGGTATTTTAGGAAAAAATAATTAAATGATGGTATTTTGAGGAATTTCTCTTAAAGAAAAGTAATACTCTCTTTATTTTTATTGAATTGATATTTTGAATTTTTATCTTGTGCCTAAAATATTGATTTCTGGACTTAAAAACTTAAATAATTTTGGCACATGTCACGGTAAGTAATGGACTATATTTCCACATTCATAAATTTTAGATTAATTAATAATTAAACTTTAGTTCTTACTATGTGTGAAAAAAAGAACTAAAACATATAATCTTTGTTACCATAATCAATATTTTTCTTCCCTTATTTTCTTCTATTAAGGATGTCAAATAGCAAAAGCAACATATAAGTAAAACATATAAGTTTTCCTGTCCTCTTGCACCTCATAGAAGTTTTTATTAATTTTTAGGAACAATTATATTTAAGAATAAAAAATACACAATTACATTAGTCGATATCTCAATTAGATTTGTTTTTTGATTTATACAGACTTTGTCAAAGACTAGGAACTCTAAGATTAACGTGAACATTATTTGTACACCTTCAATAATTAGAGTTGATGTTCGTTACACTACAAAAGTGGAAAATTGTAAAAGAAAAAAAAAAAGTAAATCATGTTTATTATATCAACGAAAAATTGATATGTATATTTTTCTGGTAACAAAGAAAATTTAAATATTTCCTGGCATGTATTAAATAAATCGGGGATTTTTCAGAAACTTTCCCTTCCAAAAAAATACTACAAATTAATTATTGTCATTGGTTTCTAATCATATCAACAACATATTTCTGTTTTTTTTTTTTTTTTTTAAACTGAAACAAGACTACTGGTAAAACAGAAACTGAAATATGACTTTTCGTATGACATCAATTCATAAATCATATTTATAAATAATTATTGTCATTGGTTTCGAATCATGCATTGCTTCTTGTCCAAGTATCTGCCACATGGGAAACTTTTCTTTGACTTTGAACAAAGCTATTATTTTAATTGAATTTATTAAGATGCGTCAAAATTTTCATAGTCAACCAAATAACCCAAACACTTTTTTACGTGAGACAATAAAATAAACTAGTTTAATCAATTACGTTCACACGTGATTACGTCTGAGATGACGCATTAATCATCTTTTTATGCCAATTTAAAAACTTTTATTCAACATAAAATAAAACTTTTATTCAACATAAAATAAAAATAAATAATTAAAACTCACCTCTTCCACTAGTTGTAGAATCTATTGGGTCGTGGGATCACTCTCCTCCACACAGCTTCCTACCAAATTTACATTGAAATATTCCTCGAATGTAGCTTTCTTGATTTCGTTGAAATTATTTACTTCTCTGTAGTTTTGTTTGACCAATCAGAATTAAACTAATTATCATATGTAACTAATTAAAACGTACTTAGCAAAGCGTGTGCATAAGGGTAACAACGTAATTTTACACCTACCGTCATCTGATCTCAGTTCTTCTCTTCTCTCCGCCTGCTCCTTTATTATATGAAACCCAAAAGGCGGTGATTTTGATTTGTTCCCTTCTCCGTTCAAAAACTTGGGATTCAATTTATAATTATCTTAACCCAAAAACAAACAAAATAAAAAAACCTAACAAACAATAAAGAAGAAACAGAGAAATCGAAGAAATCTTCATCAATAATCAATGGCGGATCCAGGTCCTGCCAGTTTCTCAACCAGAGCCAATGCCTTACTTAGGAAAAACTTAGTCTATCAGGTATCTATTTTGCGTTATCTTCTCCTCTACGGTATCCAAATTACATTTCATAACAGTGTTCGTTTGTCTACTTACGTTTAATGTGCGTAGATAGATACATTGTGTTCTGTGATTTTTTTTTTTCTATATCCGGGAACTTGTTGGATCAGTTTCTACAATATAATTAGTGGCTAATTTAATGATTAACCAACATAATTACAGATTTGCTACAATTTTTTTATATAAAGGTGGCTATGATGATTATATTGTTGTATTTACAATCAGTAGTTTTGATTAATTCCGTCTTTTGTGTGAATATTGCGTTGGGTGTAGAAACGGTATCTATGGAGCAATGTTCGGGTCATCATGATCCCTTTCCTCCTCTGCGTATTCCTAGTCTTGATACAGCTCCTTTTCGATACTCAAGTCAACAACTCTGCTGATAACCGATGTGGTTGCGATTTGGTTGACACGAATGGGGATGGTAAACTCGAAAACACTTGCGGTATACAGTATTCTTCTCCGGATCAAGCCTTCTTTTGTTCCATCCCTAGTCCTCCGCAGTGGCCTCAGTTGTTACAAATCCCGCGCCCTGAAAGCCGCGATGTTAGAGATCTTAATGATGATTCTTGTAGACGGACAGGGACTTGTCCTGTGACTATACTCTTCACTGGAAACAACCGTTCTCTTGGAGGAAGTATGTTTCCTTTTTTTTTTTTTGCTTTTTCTCCCTTGTTCTTTGTTGTGTTCAGTGGGGAACTTATGTTTTTATGTTTTTTTTTTTGTCTAGCTGTGTCTGGGAATCTGCTCACTAGTTCTATACCGGATAACTCCACTGACCTTTTGCGTACTTTAGCTGATAATGTCTTGGTGAGTTTCTGTTGTTGGAATCTGTTTGTTTCCACTGTGTGAAGTGTGTGAATCTGTTTCTTAGCTTTTGTTTGAGCTCATATGTTTCAGGGTACAACAGCTGAGCCAGATTTCACCAACTATCTTGATTCAGGGATTGTCTCAAATCTTTCCATCTACAGTATCCAACCTCGGTGCATTCTCAATGCTTCTTTACCATTCTCTTTCGGACAACCACCTCTCAATTTTACTAAAGGTATTGAATTTTCAATCTCATATATGTTTAAGAGGGATACTCAAATTTTAGATTTGTTTATATCAGTGTTAGTTTAATGAAATCTGGTTGAGTTCTATGATCTAATCTCAATTTTGTTAAACATGATACTTCTTTCGTCCATATATTTTGTCCTCTGAGGAAAATTTTTGTATAGTCATTTTAACTTAATGGTTGTGTCAAAACCAGAGTTAAAATGTGTTCAAGGATTGAATCTCTGGAGAAATACCTCCAGAGAGGTCAATGACGAGATTTTCAAGAGCTATCGGAAAGGAAATCCTGAGGGGAAGATAAATGAGATTGCTGCAGGTTGGTCAACTTCTCAGTCGGTCTATAACAATAACAATGCTTTATATGCACATATGAGATTTCTGACTCCTCCTGTCTGATTTTTATTGTTGCCTTAGCATATGATCTCTTGGACACGGATAGGAACAACTTCAATGTGCGCATCTGGTATAATTCAACATACAAGGACGATGCAGGAAGAAGACTTATTAAGTTGGTCAGAGTTCCCCGCTCAGTCAATTTGGTAAGAAAAGAACAATGTACTCTAAGACATTCCTCGTCCTTGCATTCTCAATATGCTTTTTTCACCATGTGGAACTGCTTTCTTGATTGAAACTGAGGCTTACAATTTGCGAAAATGCAGGTGTCAAATGCTTACCTTCAATTTCTACTAGGCCCGGGGACAAGAATGTTGTTTGAATATGCCAAAGAAATGCCTAAACCAGAAACAAGTCTTCGTCTGGACATCGCGTCTCTGATTGGTCCCCTGTTCTTCACATGGGTTATTCTTCTTCTGTTCCCTGTAAGTTTGCATTCAATAGACTACTTTACGTTTTATTTCACAAATATTCACTCTCATGTATAGTGATCTATAAATTCATATTCAGAGCCATTTGTTTGCAGGTGATCTTGTCGTCATTAGTGTATGAGAAACAGCAACATCTAAGAATTATAATGAAAATGCATGGGCTAGGAGATGGTCCATATTGGATGATTTCATATGCTTACTTTCTTACCATATCCGTGTTATACGTTATATGTCTGATGATATTTGGGTCAGCAATAGGTAATTGAAGCCTTTCTCTCAATATATACAGGTCTTGTTTTTCCAATCTGTGTCTTTATAGTTGTTGGTTCCCTGCAGGACTGAAGTTCTTCCGGCTTAATGACTACAGCATTCAGTTCGTATTCTATTTTCTCTATGTAAATCTGCAAATCGCCCTTGCCTTTCTAGTTTCCTCTCTATTTTCAAAGGTCAAGACAGCAACAGGTACTTAACTAACATTGTGCTTCTTGAATATGATCAAGAAGACGTTGGGGTTTAAAACAAGCTAATGATTTTTTTTTTCTCATGTCTTGAACATAGTTGTTGCTTACATATACGTGTTTGGATCTGGACTTTTGGGCTTGTTTCTACTCAACTTCCTTATTGAAGATTCATCATTTCCTAGTAAGTTATTATGATCTTGAAGAACGATACTTATGTGTTTATTCTCACAACTGATCAAGATTGCAATTTAATTATACATTTCCAGGAGGCTGGATTCTTGTCATGGAGTTATATCCTGGCTTCTCCATATACCGTGGGCTGTATGAGTTCGCACAATTTTCATTCCGGGGAAACTTGAGAGGGGAAGATGGGATGAAGTGGAATGATTTCAGTGATAGTGCAATGGATGATGTTTTTTACATCATTATCGTTGAGTGGTTTCTCGCCCTCATCGCAGCATACTATATTGATAAGATTTCTTCATCCGGAAAAGACCCATTGTTCTTCTTGCAAAGCCCTTTCAAGAAATTTCCTTCTTTGCGAAGGCCTAGTTTGCAGAGGCAAGGCTCCAAAGTCGCTGTTGAGATGGAGAAACCAGATGTTACTGAGGAGGTATGTCAAAAGGATTCACAGTATATATATATTCCATGTTCTTGATAATTCTTGTTCTGATAAAAGATTTATCCTAATCAGAGAGAAAAAGTCGAGCGATTGATGCTTGAGTCGAGCACAAGCCATGCGATTGTATGTGACGACCTGAAGAAGGTGTATCCTGGTAGAGATGGGAACCCGCCTAAATTGGCAGTTCGAGGGCTATCTCTTGCAGTGCCTTCAGGAGAATGCTTTGGCATGTTAGGACCCAATGGTGCAGGCAAGACCTCCTTCATCAATATGGTCAGTATCCAAATGGACAAATCTTTTGAGCTGAGTGGAGCTTAGATTCTACTTCTAATGGCTGATCGATGATAATAATCTTGTAGCGTTACTAATATGTAATGTATTTTGGCCAGATGACCGGGCTCCTGAAACCAACATCTGGGACAGGGCTTGTTAAGGGTTTGGATATATGCAACGATATGGACAGAGTGTACACCAGCATGGGTGTCTGCCCGCAGCACGAGTAAGTTTTCATTTCATTTTGTTCTTAGCCAAGAAAGGACAAATAAACAGTTTCTTACTGTTCCACACAACACTATAATTGTGTAATCACTCTCTTATTGTCCAGCTTGCTCTGGGAAACATTGACAGGAAGGGAACATCTACTGTTTTATGGAAGACTTAAGAATCTTAAAGGCTCTGATCTCGACCAAGTAATTTATCAATCTTACTTCCCTTCTATATTACTCCAAAAGTTATCAAACGATACAATTTTACGGTTGCTCAAACCATCTCTCATCGTTATTGACCTCACATTAGGCTGTGGAAGAGTCTCTTAAGAGTGTCAACCTTTTCCACGGAGGAGTTGCCGACAAACCTGCTGGGAAATACAGCGGAGGTATGAAAAGGCGGCTGAGCGTAGCCATATCGCTTATTGGTAATCCTAAGGTACACCATTGTCTGAGAATCCCTTGTTCGTTTATAAATAGTACACTTAGTACCATTGACCTTTATAAGTAGTACACCTAGAGAGTTGAGCTCTTTGAAGCTTAAGGATTTCGTTTTCATTTTCTTTTACCTATGAAGGTGGTTTATATGGATGAGCCAAGCACAGGACTTGATCCAGCCTCGAGAAAGAACCTATGGACTGTCATCAAGCGTGCTAAAGAAAACACTGCGATAATCCTCACAACCCACTCAATGGAAGAAGCAGAATTTCTATGTGACCGATTGGGTATTTTTGTGGACGGAGGCTTGCAATGCATTGGCAACCCTAAAGAACTGAAGGGAAGGTACGGTGGATCTTATGTGTTTACAATGACAACATCTTCAGAACACGAGCAAAAAGTGGAGAAGCTGATTCAAGAAGTCTCCCCAAACGCCAAGAAGATATATCACATCGCAGGGACTCAGAAGTTTGAGCTTCCAAAGGAGGAGGTTCGGATCTCAGAGGTGTTCCAGGCGGTGGAGAAGGCGAAGAGCAACTTCACGGTTTTCGCTTGGGGACTGGCAGATACAACTCTTGAAGATGTCTTCATCAAGGTTGCTAGAACCGGTCAATCCTTTAATGTGTTCTCTTGATCTTCTTAGATTCATACTTGTGTTGTCCATAATATTTGTTTTTGTCAAATTGCTACCACATATATCATGTATATTACTGGAAAAAAATTATACAAGCTCGTGAATTTTCAATGAGATTATACTTGAAATAAATACTAGAGCTCCTTTAAGCAGGCGACACAACACAACAACCTTTAAGGCGTAACCACTGGCTTTACTCTGTTTCGAAATTCATATAACGGTTTATAGGAATTGGAATTAAGCCGAGTTCCTTAAGAAAACCCTAAATTGTGGCAATAAACAACTAAATTGTAGCAATAAAAAAGCCCATTTTTCGTTTTATTATATTCATGTTTATACAGGTTTGGTAAAGAGTAAATTTGTTGGGTGAGAGATGCAAGAAATAATATTACTTGACCTAGACGAAATGACTAACAAGAAAATACAGCGCCATTGTCCAATACCTATATGCCACTTCAGTAACGTGTTATCTCAAGTCTTGATAAGTGAATTGTTATTACGCTACTAGATTAGTATGCACAATTCTTCCTTTTGTACAACCATACATCTAAGAAAACATTTAGAGATTCCTGAAAAATTATTTGAGTCCATCAAATCTTCTCACATTCAGTGTAACGGCGGATTCGAGTCCTGCAAGTTTCTTGACTCAAGCCGACGCTTTACTTCGGAAGAATCTAGTGTTCCAGGTGTCAGTATACTTAAACAACTAAAACGGCTAAAACAGAGTAAAACTTTATAATGATGTGTTGTTGTCTTTGATGTTGGCAGAGACGGGACATATGGAGCAATATACGTCTCATCACGATCCCTTTCTTCCTTTGTCTACTTCTCCTTGTTGTCCAAATGCTCTTTGACACACAATTCAACGACGTTCATGGCCAATGTGGCTGCAAAGAGAAAGCTTGTGACTTAAGGTATTCCACTCCAGAGCAAGCAGCGTTTTGCGCCATTCCTAATCCACCACAATGGACTCCATTACTTCAAATCCCGGCTCCTCAATACCGAGCCGCGACCCCACACCCGGACCATTCTTCCCCTGCAACTTTTCTCTTCACCGGAAAGAATCAGTCACTTGGAAAAAGTATAAACCCTAATTGGAGATGAAATGTTCATATTCTTTGTTTTTTTATGTTACAATGAAATTGTTTGTTTTGACAGTTCTAATTGGAAATATGCATAGCAAATCATCTGAATTTGATGGAAATTTAGCCAATTATGTCTTGGTAAGTGCAATGTCTAATATTTATATGCAGGGCTCATCATCTTTCCCTGCATACACCAATCATATGGACTCGGCTTTCATCTCAGATCTTCCCATTTACAACATCCAACATGAATGCTCACCAAACTCTTCTTTCTCAATCTTAACTCACCAATCACCTCTTGCTTTCCCTAAAGGTATAAACAATACAACTTCCCATTTCACAATATCAAAAACCTTAATTCTATCCAAAAATGCTCTTATAAAAACAGAGGATTTCTTTCTTATGTCTAGAGGTAAAATGTGTCCAAGGCTTAAATATGTGGGTGGATAGTTCTTCTGATGTGAACAGCGAGCTTTTTAAAGGTTATCGAAAAGGAAATCCAAACAAGAAGATCAATGAGTTTGCTGGAGGTCTTTCATCATCATCTCATCTCGCTTCTTTGCAATAGTTGTTATATGTAATTTTCAGAACTTTCCATTTTCTAGCTTTTGATTTTCAGAACACAAATGGGAACAATCTCAATGTTTGTGTTTGGTACAACTCCACCTACAAGAACGATACAGTGGTTCGACGTATGGCTCTGATTCGAGTCCCTCGCTTAGTTAACATGGTGCATATATTTTGTGCTTAACCCTTTACTCAAACATAGATGTTATCATTTAATTACCACACAAATCTTAAGCTCATATTTGTTTTGTTTTTTTTTCTGTAACGATTTCAGGCATCTAATGCATATCTTGAGTTCCTAAAAGGTTCTGAGACAAAGATACTATTTGAGTATGTCAAGGAAATGCCTAAAGCAGAGACTAAACTGAGCCTAGATATCGCCTCTCTAATCGGCCCGCTCTTCTTCACATGGGTCATTCTGTTATTATTCCCTGTAAGTCTTTACATTATCTCAATGAAAACATTTTACATCATCTCGGCTTTGATTGATGTTATTCCTTATGAATCTTATAATAGGTGATCTTAACAACACTGGTCTATGAGAAACAACAGAGGTTAAGAATCATGATGAAAATGCATGGACTCGGTGATGTTCCTTACTGGATAGTTTCATACACTTATTTTCTTCTGGTATCAATTCTATACATGTTTTGCTTCGCGATATTCGGTTCAGCCATTGGTAAGAAGAATAACTCAAACTCTATCCAATATGTTAACTGTGAATCTTTTAATGTTCTTTCTCAATACTTGATGCTTTTACTTTTTTTTTTTCTTTTTCTGGAGGGTTAAACTTCTTTAGGCTTAACGACTATAGTATCCAACTTGTCTTCTTCCTGATATACATAAATCTTCAAATATCACTCGCCTTTTTAGCCTCTGCAATGTTTTCAGATGTTAAAACTGCTACAGGTTTAGTATCTATCCTGGTTATGATTCAAGATTCGTCACATTAAACAAGTTCGTTCAGAACTATTACATTTTTCATTTGAAATTTCAGTTATAGCATACATATATGTCTTTGGAACCGGGCTCCTAGGAATCTTTCTTTTCCAATTCTTCTTGGAAGATCCTCTCTTTCCAAGTAAGTTCTTAAACCCGAATCAGACCATTCGCTAGATTTTGTTATATATTATGATTCATTATGTGATTTTTTTTGTTTCTCTAGGAGGATGGATAATTGCAATGGAGTTATACCCTGGATTTACTTTATACCGCGGGCTATATGAGTTATCACAGTCTGCATTTTCCGGAGATTACCGCGGAATTGATGGAATGAGATGGAGAGATTTTGAGAATAATGGAATGAAACAAGTTACTTGTATCATGCTCATTGAGTGGTTGTTACTTCTTGTTTCAGCATATTACATTGATCAAATCACTTACTCTAGGAAACATCCATTCTTCTTCTTCCTACGACAAAACTCTTCAAAGAAGAAACAACATCACTACTTCTCTAACAACCAAACTTCAAAAGTTGTCGTTGAAATGGAAAAACCAGATGTGTGTCAAGAGGTAAAGATGAGATAAGAAGATCAAGTTCAGTTTAGAACATTGACAAGGCTGAGTAAGATTTTGTATGCATCTATTTTTTTTGGTGCCAGAGGGAGAAAGTAGAGCAGCATCTACTTGAATCAACGGGAAACTGCGCGGTTTTATGCAATAATCTCAAGAAGGTGTACTCAGGTAAGGATGGGAATCCTCAGAAAGTTGCGGTAAGAGGATTATCTCTGGCTTTACATCAAGGAGAATGCTTTGGCATGCTTGGTCCTAATGGAGCAGGCAAAACTTCTTTCATCAACATGGTCCGTTTGAATATTAATCTTTTATGTCTAATAAACTCCAACTGTTAAAGAGTGCAATCTCTCGCATCTTCTAGTCAACCTCTTTGGCATATGTACTAATGTTTCTGTGTAGATGACAGGAATCATCAAACCATCGTCTGGCACAGCATTTGTCCAAGGTCTTGACATACTAACCGATATGGACCGGATATATACAACAATTGGAGTCTGTCCACAACATGAGTAAATATCTCTATATATAATCTATGTTCCTTTCTTTTCCTTTGAGGCTGTCCTGTTTCCTAGTCCATTTCATTTGATTTTTCTGCAGTCTCTTGTGGGAGAAACTGAGTGGAAGGGAACATCTACTGTTTTATGGAAGGCTCAAGAATCTCAAAGGGGTTGTCTTGACACAAGTAACTCGAGATTGGTTTGTGAATGACTTATGTATAAAAGCAAAAACTAATTTGAGTTTTCTCGGGTTTAATTAGGCTGTCGAAGAGTCGCTTCGCAGTGTCAACCTTTTCCATGGAGGGATTGGTGAGAAAAAAGTTGGGAAATACAGTGGAGGGATGAAGAGACGGCTCAGCGTTGCCATTTCTCTCATAGGAAACCCCAAAGTAACTTGAAAAACCTCTTTTGGTATCTAAGATCGTCTATGACAAGATTATTTTAAATCTCGTTTTCTGTTATATGTCTTTTGTGGTTTGTCAAGGTTGTTTACATGGATGAGCCAAGCACCGGGCTTGATCCAGCCTCAAGGAAGAGTTTATGGGATGTAGTAAAACGGGCTAAACAAAAAGGGGCGATAATACTCACGAGTGAGTGTTCTAAGCTTCATATCTCCCTTTGGTTTGCCACATAATGTCATCATACAAACAAAAAGAAGACTTCAGGTTTGGTTTTATGTTTCAGCACATTCAATGGAAGAAGCTGAAGTTTTATGTGATCGTCTTGGAATTTTCGTTAATGGTAGTTTGCAATGCATAGGCAATCCAAAGGAGGTATAACTAAAACACATCTTATATATATATACTTAAAAATCGTTATAAACAGAGAGTAGCTGAATTAACGACCTATTTCAAAACCTGAACTTGAGCCAGTCTTTAACTAAAACCTTAATGACAGTTGAAGGGTCGATATGGAGGATCCTATATACTGACTGTGACAACTTCAGAGGAACACGAGCAAGAAGTGGAGCAATTAGTGGATACTATTTCTAAGAACGCAAAGAAGATATATCGAACGGCGGGGACTCAGAAGTTTGAGCTTCAAAAGCAAGAGGTGAAGATCACAGAGGTCTTTCAAGCATTGGAGAAGGCAAAGATGATGTTTCCGGTGGTGGCTTGGGGACTCGCAGACACAACTCTTGAAGATGTCTTTGTGAAGGTTGCTCAAACTTCTTAGCTAATTTAACAACGTTTTCAATGTCTTCTATATCTTCTTGACCAATCTCAATCTTATTTTCATCTTATGTTAAACAACTATTACTCCAATTGATAACTTAACAAAATTACATTATTTACTTACAGTGTTTTGATTTTCTAATTTTTCTTATATTATTTGATTTCCAAATATTTTTGTTCTACACATGTCAAATGTTGTCGACTTTCTGCCTCCTAAAACTTTATAAATAAAAAAAGTCATTTTGTCAAGGTTTGCATGCATGTTAGAGTTTATCACTTATATGTTTACGAAAGAATTACTCAAATGTTATGCAAAAGTTGGTTTATTATTCATATCATATCTGTAAATCTTTTGAAAATTACTAAAATGTTTAGTGCCCTGGGTGTAATTACAATTTACCCCTTGAGTTTTGTTTTTTGATTTCGGTCAGAAAAAAAAAAATACACATCAGCAAATTAAAATACACATCAGATATGATTTAACATGTCATTAAGCAGTTTTTTTTCAGATCAACATTTATTTTTTCTTGTTTATATCAAAGAGAGGGAAAGTGAACAGTTTTCACTGTTCACAAACCGCCAATACTAAAAATAAAAAAAAACTCTTCTTCGTCGTCTCTCGTCGCCGGTCACACCTGTCATTGTCCACTCTGTCGCCGTCAATCTCTCGCCGTCATCTCTCGCCGTATTTGCTTGCTCTCTCTCTATTCGTCGTCGCACTCACTCTCTTCGTCGTCGCACTCTCTTTCTTCGTCGTCGCTCTCTCTCTCTTCGTCGTCTTCGTTTAAACGTTCCGGTATGTGTCGAATGTTTAGTTTCGAGTTTTCCGGCTGAATGTGGGTTTTTATCGATGATTTACGGCTGATTGTCACCGTCTCTAATGGCGGCTGGTTTGTTAGATCTATTCGATTCGATGGCTGATTTACTTTTAGGGTTTACGGCTGATTTGTTAGATCTATTCGATTCGATGGCTGATTTGTTTGTTGATGTGGCTGAGTTACGGCTGAGTTTTGTATTGGTGACTGAGTTATTTTGTGCTTTAGATTTGAGTTATGTATTTGTGGCTGAGTTATGTTATGCTTTGTGTATGAGTTTGTTTTATGTTGTGGCTGATTTATTTTATGATTTACTTATGAATTATATTATTTAGCAGATGTCGATGGTGATTATTTCTGAAGAACAAGCAAGGGATTACCCCCCCCCCCCCAAGACTATACGCTGAAGGAAACTCTAATCTAGAGTTTAGAGAAATTAATACCAATTTCAGGATGGGAGATTTCCCTACGATTAGAGAATCAATAGGACAGGATGCGTGGGATGAAACGAAGAAAGTACCTATTGGAATAATCTCTAAGCTAGTTGATAGCCAATTCGTCTGGTCTGGTAAGGTTGTACATTTCCTACTATGTAACCAGTTAAGGGTACATAAGAAGGAGCTTTGGTTTGTGGTCAGTGGTCAACCTATCAGGTTTGGGTTGAATGAATTTGCTCATGTCACGGGGTTAAACATAGACCCAATGCCGACAGAACGGTTTGAACTTGAAGAGGAACATAAAGCGTTCTTCAGACTTTTGCAAGTGCCTGGTGGGGAAGGTCCATCATTAAATGAACTCAGGGAAGCATTAAAAGTGTGTTGGGGATGGAAAATCCCTAATCATCGTAAATGGTTGGGGCTGTTGCTTCTTCAACACATTGGACTTTATAGTTTGCATCATAACTCTAGAATTCCATATGAAAGTGCCAAAAGAGTTTTTGATGATGAAGCAATGAAGACTTATCCATGGGGTCGGTCAGCATTTGAAGCCCTTGTTGATAGTATAAAGATATTGAGGCCTACGGGGAAATCGTACACCCTTAGTGGGTTTACACCCGTGTTACAGGCTTGGGCGTATGAGTCCATCAAATGCTTTGGAGATCGGTTTGGGAATGCATCAGCTGAAGATGATGCCATACTGTTACTTCGATGACGTGGAAACCGTACACGTTCAACGATGGAAACGGTTATTGCTGAAGAGATCAAAGCGCTTGGTGAGGTAATGTTTTGATTGTGTTATGATAGACTGATAGTTACTGGCTGATTATTGTTTAAATGATGGCTGATATATGGTTTAGCAGTGGTTGAGTGATTAGCGGCTGTTATGACTGAGTTATTATTTAGTATAGTAAGTGCTGAGTTATGGCTGAGTTATTGTTCTTTTATGGCTGAGTTATGGTTTAATGATGGCTGATTTATGGTATTATATGGCTGAGTTATGGTTTAGTTATGGATGAGTTATGGTTTTGTTATGGCTGAGTTATTGTTCTTTGAATGCTGATTTATGGTCTTAGATGGCTGAGTTAATTGTTTAGTGATGGCTGAGTTAAAACTTACTGATGGGTTTTATAATCTCTTATGTTACAGCTGCGTGTCTGTAAAATGGTTATGAAGGAAAATGGCTACGATCTATTTCATACGTGGTCAGATCAAGAAGACGACCCAACAATTAATCGCCTGATCGAAGACATACATATGGATAAGTTTGTTAAAGGGTTTTGGGATGTGAAGGAGATTGAGAAGAAGAAAAAGAAAAAGAAAGCTAAAGCGGCTGTTGAGTCTGAATCTCCTCCCGCAAAGAAGCGGAAAGTCCATAACCAAGTGACCACCATTCAGGGTGGTGAATCTGGTGAAGGAGCAGGAGCTGCACAAGAGAAGAAGAAGAAAGGAAAAAAGGTAAGTGCTATGGTGTATAGTGAGTTTATATTATATGTAACCTTTCGTTAGCCTGTTTACGACAGTTTGTGTATTTGTTTCAGTTGGCTAGTGAGGAGGAAGATGCGGGGGAAGATGTGTCGGTTATAACTCTCGTTGACTTGGTGTGCAGGTTAAACTTAAGGTTTGACACCCTTGATACAAACATTGCAAATATGCTTCTAGATCTGGAGAAGAAGATTGGAGATAGAATAGAACAGAGGATGAAGGAAAGGATTGATACCAGGTTTAGACCTTTTGAGCGTGATCTCAAACAGATGAAAGATCACGTGCTTTCCATGAGTGTTAGAGAAAATGGCCAAAACACGGCATCTGCGTTTACGGATGTATCGATAAAGAACCTGATATCACCGGACCTTCAGGCAAAACTACCGGGAACAACAGGTCCACCAGTCATTCCAGGAAAAAAGCAAGAAAACTACTCTGTCAACAGTCCTCCGGTAATGTCTAATTTATCTTAATTTTATGGCTGATTTTCCAGGATGTTTAGGTTGAGTTATCATTATCGTTAATTGTCTTCGCTATGTTATACATGAAAAGAATTCTGTTGATGGCAGTGGTTTGGATTGGATCAGTAAGAATCTGATGGATAAGTTTGATAATCCTATTGATTTTCTTCAGAAGTCTCCAGCTGCTAAGAAGTCTCCAGCTACTAAGAAACCGCCGACCTCAATCTCACTCTCGCCGAACTCACAACCACTAGACAAGAAGTTTTGACCATCAGATGGTCGAACTCACAAAAGTTTTGAGTTGACACCGCCGACCTCAATCTCACTCTCGCCGAACTCAATCTCGCCGACCTTGACTTCATTCACGGAGCTGCTCGCGCCAACCCCAACCTTACTCTCGCCAACCTCAATCTCGCCAACCTCAATGTCACTCTCCCCAACCTCAATCTCCGCCCGCCGATCTGGCTCAATTTCTCTAACTCTTAGTTACCAACTATGTGCAACAACTTCATCCTCAATCATTACAGATCCATTATCAAGCACTACGCTCTGTAAGAATGTGCTCAAGACACATAACATATAGACAAGCTCTGCGCTCCACAACAACACACTCAACGCATACAACATCAGAACGAGTTCCGAGCTCAACAGAAACTATCGCTTTAACCATCACCGCACGAAGGAAGATCTTCCTAAGGCAGTCTGGAACGCCCAACGCCGAGCATGCATATGTTAAGACTCGAAGTACGCCCGCCGATCGCAGAAATACCTCACTCGTCGGACTGAGGAGGGGACTATTGTTGGATATGGGCTTCGTCCTAATATGCCGCTCACATATAAATAGCTCAAGACCTTTATTGGGAACCTCATCTTGACCCCCGGACAATACCCTGAGAGCAATAATTTGCATCGAAAACTGTTATTGTCTTTTGTGTAATTCATTTCCGCTTTCGAGCTCGTTATTATTGGCTTGTTAGTTCTCCTGTGAACTGACGAGCTCAATCTTGACTCGTGTTAATAACGACCTCACGTTTTTATCGTTAATAAAAGAACCAGCTTCACTCTTTCCCCAAAAACCTTTATTTACTTAGTATTGTGCAATCTCCAGTACAAACAACTAGGCTCCATGATTATCATTTATACCCGAAGATTATAATTTTTACATGTTCAACGTCAAAATTTGATTGTTCATGTTTTATAATATTGGTCATGCATAGGTTTGGTCATTTATATATATGTACATTGTTGGCAGATGACACAATAAGATGCAGGGTTGTGAATTTCTACGAGGTTTTTTATAACCTGTTTGTTTGTGGATGATTTAATGGAAACCAATTTTTTTCATGCATTGGAGAGGGTAAAGATGATGTTAATTCCGGTGGTGGCTTGGGAACTTGCAGACAACTTTTGAAGATGTCTTTGTAAAGGTTGCCCAAACTTCTTAACTAACAACGTTTTCAATGTCTTCTCTTGATCAATCTCAATCTTTTCTACGTCTTATGTCAAGTTCAAAGTCATAAATTATATTTCATAGTCTCTAGGGCCTCTAGCCACTTATATGCTCTTAATACGAAGGAGGCATGCATATACACAACCGGACTAAGAAAATTTGTCAACTAGTTTTATTATGATTATGATTAAGAGAAAACAACTCTTTTTTAATCAAATTATTAAATTCATCTTGTCGTTTTTTTGGTATTTGACGTGACACTTCCAAGATTCTCAATTAATTTATATTACTCACCTGCGTTTTTGCTGTCTAAATGATTTCGTTATTAAAAATTACAGTAATACGACAAAATTTCATCACTTCAAAGATATGGCATATAAAAATAGTATATACGTATATATGTATATATATAGTGACTAATCCATAAATCAAGAAATGCATTATAAATTTTAAACAAAATTTGTGACTGATGCAATAATTTTATTTTAATATATGTGAATGTGGAATAGTTTACCAAATTTATTATCACTAGTTCGATTAGACAATTTTTGAGTTGATTGATTATCACTTTCTAAGATTTTCAACTCAAAAGTTGCCTGATAATAAATTTGTTAAACTATTCCACACTCACAATAGTTCTAAACTTCTAACAACAATATTTTATACCAAACTATTATTACTAAATTTGTTATTTCTAACAACAATAGTTCTTTTTCGAAAGAAAAAAAAAAACAAGAATAGTTATATCTTACGCATCAGCATCATTTATTTTCGTAAATAGTTAATACGAACTTCTAAAAAGGGGAACTCATCATGATCATGATAGTCTTCATTTTAGACGTAATATATTCCACGAATAATAACGAGTCTCTTCATCTTATCCCATTGTTATCGCTTTCTTAACTCTCATTTGTCCCTATTCCTATGCTTGGTCTATTCTTCCTTTATCGATCAAAATAAAATTTACTCTGTCAAATCTTTTTTTTTTTCTTTATGAAAAATAAGGAGACAAACGTTGAGAAAACCTATACGATTGCAGGAGTTAAGTTCAAAAACTTTTGGTATAAAATATACAAAACAAAACCTTCATCAACGATTTAGGGGCATAAGAGCATCTCTAATTGTTTTATATTTTTTCCTTTATAATAAAGATCTTTTATAATAAAGGTGAATTTTACTCCAATCCACCTCTATTTTTACCTTTAAAATAGAGATTACTATTTTTTTTTACAAAGAGTTCTTCTATTTTAGAGATGAGAATAGAGGTGGGTTGGAGTAAAACTCACCTCTATTATAAAGATCTCTATTATAGAGAAAAAAATATGAAAAATCATTAGAGATGGTCTAAGCATAAGCTGCATAACTCTCTTGTGAGTTATGTCTAAATGGTAATTTATAATTAAGTAAGTGGTTAAAATTTTCAAGAATGGTTTGGAAATTAAAACTTACTCTGGTCGCCAAAAACTACAAATTCATTTAGGATATACTTTTCAAACCAGAGAATTAGTACAAATCAAAATTCTAGAAATTTACCATTCATGCAAGTGGTCCGTGGTAGGCATTTATGAATACCGGACTTTGTTCGTGCCCACAACGAGCACGCACACGTACCAAAACTCAATAAAGAAACGTAAAAACGAAAGAAAAATTCAAAAAGAGAGAAAATTTGTATATACTAAAATAGAATAAATTTATTCGTGATAAAATAAAGAAATAAATAGAAGTATTCAAAGTCTATACAGTGAGACGAGCACGCACACATACATCTTAAAATTATTTTTCTACAAAATAATATAGAACAATTAAAAACACTAAAAATGGTTTAAATTTTTGTATATTTGTAAGAAACAAATATAAATATTATGGAACAATTGTTTTTTAAATGTCTAAATATAAAATAATTCAAGACTAATTTTTTTTTTTTGTCAACTAAAATATCTTCTAAACAAATCTAAATTACAAAGAAGATTAAAAAAAAAAATCAAAGTTTTGGGATAATAGTCTCATCTCTCTCATCCACACTAATATAAATAGGATACACACACATTACAAAAAGAAAAATCCAAAATTATCTCTCTTTCTTTTTTCCATTTCTCTCTCTCTCTCTCTCTCTCATCACTCAATAGTAGATCTTGATTGATCTGAAAAAATGGTGAAGAAGACATCGTCGTCATTACACGTTCCGAGTGTATCTGTTTTGATGGTGTTGTTATGTTGTTGTGTTGATTACAGTCTCTGTGAAAAGAAGATCAAAACCTATAAGCTCACCAGAGGAAACTTTAGTGTTACCTTCACTAACTATGGTGCTGTCATGACCTCTCTTCTCCTCCCTGACAGACATGGTCACTCTCTCTCTCTCTCTCTTTCTTCCTCTCTCCCTCTCTGTCTCTTCTGATTTTTTTCTCTGTTTTAAATCTGATACTTCTTATGATGATTCACAGGAAAGCAAGATGATGTTGTTCTTGGATTTGATAGTCTTGATAGTTACAAGGTAATTACTTTTTCCTGATCTTTTAGTTGTTATCGCAGTTTTAGTTGTTATCACATTTTTGGTCAAAACTTTGGGTTTTAGATAGAACCTAAATGTTCGGCTCAAAAAGCATTGTCACGTTATTCGATATCCTCCACTTATACAATTAATCCAAAACCAATGACTCGCAACCCACGTTGATATTTAGGCGTTACTGTTAGAAATAACAAATTTAGTAATAATAATTTCCTCGGTTTTGGATATTTTACTGTACAGAATGATACAACTTATTTTGGAGCAATAGTGGGAAGAGTGGCTAATAGAATAGGAGGTGCTCAGTTCAAGTTAAATGGTCAATTGTACAAAACCAGTCCCAACGACGGCTATAACACTCTCCATGGTATTTATTACTTTTATCTTAATTTGATCTCACTCACTACTCCTTTGTTGGAAATTTCATTTATATTTAAAAAATGCTATCACTAATCAACTTTTTACAAAAATCAGGTGGTACAAAGGGATTCAGTGATGTGATTTGGTCAGTCCAAAGCTACGTTCCCACTAGCCACATTACTTTCAAATACGACAGCTTCGACGGTGAAGAAGGTAAAAAAAAAACCAAAAACTAACATCATTGTCATCCTTATTCTAAAATCTAACCCATAAAATTACTCTCTCCAATTTACCAACTAACCCATATAACGAATTGAAATGTAATTTTAATTTTTGGTTATTTTTTAAAGGTTTCCCCGGAAACGTGACGGTGAAAGTGACGTACATGATCGGTAAAAACATACTCGGAGTTAAAATGGAAGCAAAACCACTAAACAAACCAACACCAATCAACTTAGCCCTCCACACATACTGGAACCTCCGTAGCCACAACTCCGGCGACATCCTCTCCCACAAAATCCAACTCCTCGCCGATAAAATCACTCCCGTCGACGACACACTCATCCCAACCGGAGAAATCACATCCATAGCCGGAACACCTTACGATTTCCTCGAGCCACGCGAGATCGGGAGCCGGATCCACGAGCTACCCGGCGGTTACGACATCAACTACATCATCGACGGACCGATCGGGAAACATCTGAGGAAAACGGCGGTTGTGACGGAGGATGTCACAGGGAGGAAGATGGAGCTGTGGACGAACCAGCCTGGCGTACAGTTCTACACGAGTAACATGTTGAAACGCGTCGTCGGAAAAGGTAAAGCGGTTTATGGGAAATACGGAGGTTTGTGTTTGGAGACTCAAGGCTTCCCAGATTCCGTCAATCACAAGAATTTTCCGACGCAGATTGTGAACCCCGGCGAGACTTATTTGCATGTTATGCTTTTCAGATTCACCGCTCATTAATCGGGTCGGGTCAGATCGATTTGGGTCGGGTTTTTAGGGTTCTAATTTTCACGATTAATAATAATAAATTTGGGGCTCGATTTTATTATGCTTCTTTAATCTCTTGTAGATGAAATAATTCGACAAGTTCGTGGTAATGAAATAATTCGACTTTTGCAGCCAATTATTTCATTTTTTTTTTCTTAAATGATTCAATTCCCAAATTGTTAAATTAAAAGATTATTTTTCACAAGAAAGTACCAAATTTTTTAGGAGTGAGTTCAGACAGAAACATAAAACGGTTTCAGGTTCTTTTTTTAAAATGGACTAAGGAGCAGAGTTGGAGGTGGGAGGTTTCTTGAACTCGATCTTGTCCACTTTAACCTCTCCATCGATTAGCTCATAGACGTAAACCACAGCTCGGAAACCATCGATGTCCATAAGGACAAAGCTTGGGTTAACGTCTTGGTTTATGCTGCTGTAAGCTCCGGTTGCAGATCCCGGGTTGATCACCACTCCTCCTTCGTGTTTGTAGGCTGTGAACTGGTGGGTATGACCTGTTACAAGTATGTCAACGCCGAGCTGTCTCTGAAGCATGGCGAGTGAGTCTAGATCACCCCATGGGATCACCTGTACGTACAGCAAAATAGAGAAGCTCTTTTCATACCACTGCAAATAAGGTTTAAAGTTCAACAAACCCATTGCTTCCTAAAAAACATGGAAGAACCAGAGAACCAAATTCTATGATGACAAGACGTTGGTAAATAGAAAAACGAACCTAAACGAGGCATCTCTTTCACAGTTTAACTTAAGTCTACAACATTGACATGATAAATCAACAGTGCTTAAACTGACTTTCCCATTTACTACTATCTAAAAACACATTCTTTATCATGAATTGAATAGGTAAGTGTAGATTAGAGGCATCTAGACAAAAGCAATGTATCACTGTTTGTCCATATGACAATGTAAAGACTAGAGAGAAAAACTATTTGATGTGACAGTCAGAGCCTGATTACATTATCATGCATGTAGCAATAGGCGAGCAAAAACTGAAACTCACTGGATAAGGACACAAACCAACAAAGCAATGAAGTAAAGGCAAGCAAAATTAAGTTTTAAAATCGATATTTTAATAAACAGATGGTGTATAATACAACTACGGATTATTCATATGCTGCGAAAATGCTAATATGTCTAACTCGTAATGCTCACAATGAAATGGGGAAGAGAAGAAAAACTGAACCTGGTGGCCATGGCACAGACCCAGCTTGAATTGCCCGATAGTCAAGGTTTTGTTCTCAGGGTATCGTGCATCTTCGTCAAACTCCCCTCGAACTATATGCAAATCAGGACAGATAGTCTTCAAGTAGTCATGGATTTCCTAAAACGGTCATAATATGTTAAGCCTCCTACCACAAACATGACCAAGAAAAGACTTCACAGCATACGAACAAATCAGGTCTGCAACTTCTCTAAGATGGGTTATCAACTAAACGCCTCACAAACTTCTTAACACATCTTCCAACTAAACGAACATAACTGGATTATCATAAACGACTAATCGATGCTGAGCTAATCAATTCACAATTCCATTGAACAAGCAAATCTAAAACTAACACTGATCCAACCAAAACTGTAAGCCTCAAACTACCATGTATGAATTAAAATCTCACACTACCTAGTAAGAATGTAGTTCGAAACAATACACAAACAAGATAGACTTGTAGGATTCAGAGCGGAAATAGACTCTAATCAAAATTTATAAGATCAAAATTAAACATGATAGAGATGTAAAGATTAAAAATTTGAGAAAACCCTACTTTGATGCAGAGATTGCCAGTGCAGATGATGTGTTGAATCTTCCCAGGGACAAGCATTGATTTGAACTTAGGAGGTAGATCAGCTGCTCTATGGGGTACATGGAGATCCCCCAATGCCAATACCAGCACCATTTCTAACTTCCACTAGAAATTATAAACCTTCAAACAAGTTTGCAGAAAAACAAAAATCAATATTTGTCACTTTTAACACTAACGCGTAAAGAATCTGGGTAGAGAAGCAGATCAAATACCAAAAGTCAATGAGATCAAACGATATAAAAAAAAAAAAAAAAAAGGTGGAATTTATCATGATTTTCAACAAACTGATTTTCAACAGTGCTTACAATATAATTACTAAACCAACGTTTCAGTTGACTACAACTGTTAATTCTTTTATTCCACTAAAATCGAACCTAAATTAGATTTAGTGCAAAGGAAAGCAAAGCCAAGCCAACAAAAAAAGGTATGGTTTTGACACAATTAAGACAAAACCCAGATGTGGTTTAACACATATACTTCACCACTAGCTGCGTTGAAGAGACTTAAAGGCTTGATGATTGATTCTTACCACAGAAGAAATACAAAGGTAGATGATTTGTCCCCCCCAAAGGCCCAAAGTTATAAGCGGCAACTAAAGAAGATCGAGCTTTTACCAGATCAGGGGCTCAAATATATATCGAATAAGATTCGTGATTGAAGACAATTTTTGTGTTATGTTCGTCAGGGGGATCTCAGCGATCGCCCATGGAAAAGAAGATCCTTTATTTCTTCTTTTCTCTCTGATGATCGCTCCTTATTAGAGTTTAGACTGCGTTTTTATTTTTTGTTTTTTTTTTCTCAGCAAAAGAAACATAAACTACACGACGCCGTATGATACCCGGTTTTATCACATCCGTAGGCGAATTTGTAGAACCAAACCAAACCCACATTTAAACCGGACATGGAAAGTGTTTAGAACAAATCCCAGTAAGTTAAAAGTTTTGTATAATGATCATGGTGGTTGATTCGGACATAAAATTTGACACCACCATGGAATTATACATGATCATATGAAAATAACAACAATTTATAAGGAAGAAAAGTTATACCAATAAAACGAGAAGTTGAAGGGCGGATGATGTTATTATGAAGTAACCTACAGTAGTTGTTTTGTTTGGTGAGAAATTAGTAACCTAGCTGTTTAATATATAGAGATGGAATATTTATAATCCTTTACTTTCTGGGATTATAGTAATTTATAACATTTCTATAAAAGGTAAATTATTAAAAACAGGTAATAATAATATTTGTTCTTTTAGTTTTTGTAATTTACTAGGTTGGACCGCGCTACGCCGCGGCATTGAATTTTTATTTATTTTTATTATATTGTTTTTTCTATTTTTTTGGATTTCACAATTTAATATATGTTATTTAAAATCAAGTTTCATAATTTTTTGATAATTTCAATGGTAATTTTTATTATCATATGATACTTGAATTTTTGATTTCATAAAATCAGTTTTGGATATATTTTAAAATTTAATTTCAAACACTTAGTTCTTGATTTGTTTCTCACTCACAAACCTTTTAGAATATTAACATAGATTACTGTTTGCTACATTGTAAATGTTTTTGATGGATCTTAGTCTTTTAAGCTTAGCACTTCAACCTTTGTCTCATCTCACATAATTTATCTCTTACAGTATATTATACTTGTTCTTGTCTTTTAGTCTATTTATTTTTTCTGTTAATATTAATTGTAGACTTAAATAAACAATTACACAAAATTATTCAAAAATTGTAGACTTAAATAAAGAATTACAATTATTTAAAAAAATTAATAAACATACTCATTTACATATATGGGCCTAAACTAAAATAGTAGCCCAATGGCTTTTCACCTTCATTGACCAAGTTACGTTTATTCTCCTTTGGGTCTTCGTGTTCGTCTTCTTCTTCCTCTACGACCACACCACCAATTCATCTGGTCATGCTTCCTCTTTGTTCTTCATCATCATAGCATCTTTCACTTCTAGTTTTCCTTTATCTTTTGCAATGAATCAACTTCCAACACTCCCTCTTGATTCATTTGCTTAATCCCCGAAATCCAATTCAGGAATTTGATCCCAAGGCTTCTTCTTCTCCTTTGTGATTCACCTCTTCAACGTATGAATATGTTTCATGACATTGTCACAGCTTAGTGGTGAGTAATTTTGCTCCCTCATGAATCGATTCTCCTTAAACTGTTCTTTTTTTTTTGGTTTGTGAACTGTCTCTCTCACGTTTTCTTCTTTAGTTGTCTGTGCAACCTCGTTCTGGTCCCTCTGTGGTGAACTTGAAACGAATATATTTCCATCTCTTGTTAGTTTCATATCATAATATCAAAATAATCCACATAAGAAAACTATGGAAGTATACAACAGAAACAGAGTAAACTACCAACCTTGCAATAGTTTCCTTCTTCAACAAAGTTAGTTACTTTTTATTAGATGATAATACAGGGCAATTTTCTACACAAACCTCTGAGTATACACTAAAGAAACAATCAGCGGAGAGAAAGGGAGGGATCATATTGCATCAAAACTAAATGTCACAAGACATAGACACAAAGAGAGGGAGGGAGAGAGATCGGCCAACCTGGAATTCAACAAACTGATATTTAACAAAACTTAATTTTCCAGCCCCCACATCTCCAAGTAATACCTGAAGCACTTAAACCAAGTTAATCACCTAAACAAAAACAAAAAATAACAAAACAGACTTGTCTTCCGCTATAGGTGTTAACAAAGAGATCTTAAGTATCCACAGTTAAATACCATAATCATTCCACGAGAGTGTTTTAATATCCAGATAGTTCATATTGCTTCAGATAATCAAATCATTATAAAAGTATCAAAACCACCTCTTTATTGTTTTCTTATCCAGAGCACAAGTTTACATCTTTGACACATAACAATCATAACACTAACAAATTTGTTTGGATATTACAATTTTCTGGATTTAGAACATACCTCAAGCTGATTGTCAAAGATTAAGGACAAGGACACCTTGAAACTTTTCAAATGCTTGAGTTTCAGTTTTCGATCAGACAAATCAACTCGGTCCAGTGAATGCTATGAAGCTTGATGCAATGTATTCACAACCTCCGCAGCTTCTTATTGTTTTATAATAAGATATGTGATAAGATATATGGTTTAAAGCTAAAGAATCAAATCAAAACTAAACAATATGTGACCCATCTCTAAGCTTATCACTGTGACGGGATCGCATTTCGCATGATGGAGACATCGAGATTTGAGGGAAACATTAAGATACGACCTATTGCTAATATTGTGAGTCACCAAATATTGTGCTTAGCTCTATTAATTGTTTTAATTTGATTGGATATTCATTTTAACTTATGTGTTAGTCTCTCCTTCAATATAAAAGCTGAGGTGTCATGCTCTAGTGAGAAACATCAAAGTTTTATTGTATTGATTGTATAGTTTTCTCTTAAAATAATTTGTTATTATATTTTTAAAGATTAGTAATTAATTATATAATTTTCTTATAGAAATATATATTTTAAAAATGAATATTAGAAAAATCCTATCAGATTAAATTTATCAGTTTTAAAAGAAGAGTAATAATAATACTTTTCCCCTTAGGGGTTAGTAAGTAATTGTATAGTTTCCTTCTTACAATATATATGTCTTTTTCACAAAAGAAAAATTATATGTTTTTCTTTCAGAATTAGTGATTAGTTGTATAATTTCCTTAGGGTTATCATACAATTCTTTTTAAGATTCGTAAATATATTTTTTTAAGTGTTTAACTCTTCTATGAATATACTATTACATAGAATGATAGAATTATGTTTAGGATTAGTAATTAACTGTGCAATTATCCTTCATTTCTTTAGAAGACATTAAGTTTTCTTTCATAGTATTTAATTTCCAACTGAAAAATAACCTACATGCAGTAGTAAACAGTTGCATACACTGTAGATCACTTTTCTCAAATCGTTCTAACGATAAAGTTGGGGAACAAAGAACACAAACAGTGATCTAATATGGGGGATTGACATGGTTACCACAATTTGTCTAGAAAAATCAGTCTTAAAATCGACTACAGAAGCAGAGTCGACAAGGCGCTGATATGCTAAGCCTCTAAAATGAACAGAGAGTGATGAAGTCTCCGTAAAGCGACCTTCCAATCATCCAGAGGCGGACCAGCTTCCTCATCTTTATACATATCAAATGAGATATCCGTATAAACACCAGATCCATTCCACGAATTTGTGACTCTAAACATAAATTATAGGAACTCTTTTTTGGTATAAACAATAATGTCTAAAGATTCAGTTGACAATTTCTATCCCCTATATAATAAAATGGAAGTACAAGACATTTTTTTATAGACTATATAATAGATATATTTATGATTTTTTGGTTATAAACTTGTGACATAGGTATATATCATAATATACGGATTAGTCTGATTTTTGGTAAGTAAGGATAGTATGGATTTAGTTAATTATAGTAACATATAAATCAATTATAGGTAACATTTAAAAGATAAGAAAATCTCTCAACCTCATTAAAACATAAATATGTGATTCTTCTTTCACATTTATTATATTTTATATTTTAATTATTTTAATTTTTTTATCTAATATATTTAGTTAATAAAATTTATGATTTTTTCTGTATATGATGTAATTTGAATTTTTTTAAACAGACATATATTGCTCAACTGATGAATAAAAAAAATATACAAAATGCCCTACATCACCTAAGAAAATTAGGCAAAGATTCAAAATCATATTAATAAAAAAGAGACCAAAATGATTCTGAATATGAATGAGCAGAAACCTTGATTTATCAGGCATTGAAACTAAAAATTTTATGCATTTTATTATGGTTCTTTAATTTAAAGAATTTCAACTTTTAATAACTTTAAAAATTCAAATCTATAACTTTTTAAAAATTTTAAAGATTATTAATATTTCAATTATTAAAACATTTATCTTTTTATAAAATGTTTAAGATATGAATAATATTTAAACTTTATAAGAAGTTCAAATATTATAATTATTTCAATTTCTAAAATAATAAAATTTATTCAAACATTTTAAATTTTAATAATATATACGAATTAAAATATCACATGACGGGTTATATGGCAGGACATGTTTGAGTTGATATTAATAGAAAATTAAAATATCATTAATTCAATGCTATACGGATAAAATATCATCTCATTATTTTGTGAACTTTTTATTAAAACATTTAATTTTTATAACTGTTTATGATTATTAAAAAAATATATTGTATTTTAAACTGCAGTGTACCGCAAGTCAAAATCTAGATCTATTAAAATACATCTTACAAAATAGATGTTATTTTCATAAGTTATATTCAACATATGATTTCATGGCATAGTGTTTGAACAAAAAAAAATTAAAACAAATAAAACAATCATATATATAACACTTTAAATAAAAATTACAAAATAAATAAAATAAATGTTAATCCGTACTCTAACACGGGTCCAATTCTAGTTATTATTATTATTTTTGCTACAAACTTGTTTTTAATTCTGCACGTGATTTTAAAAAAACATTATGTACACCACTTGCCTTAGATTCATTCTGTCAAAGACTTGCCATATTTGGCCTACAAAATAGCTATAATTAAGCCTATAAGGTTTTATTGTAACTTGCTTCTTATTTCGTTATATTAAAAATAAAGAGAAAACTCGATTTGTGGTGGCCATGATCGATCTTTCTAATTGTTAGATATGTTGTGTCAAATATACTAGCTCACACCAAAAACACTAATACAAAATTATCAGGAAAGTTTCAAGTTATAGATAATATTTTCCCACTATCGGCAAGAAAAAAAAAAATATATATATATATATGTATATATACAATTTCCCCCTAGCCCTAGGTTGTCAACATGAAACAAGACGATCAAAATATGGCATGAAACATGAAACAGATGAAACATTTCATTTGTAGCATATTTCTTTGGCCGTAATTTTACAGCAACATGCTATATTTTATTATAAGATTCTATTATGTAAGAAGTATTTTTTTTTTTAAAAAGTTGTATCTTCATTTTATATCATTTTCTTACTAAAATAGATTTTTGAGGTTTGAAGTTGTCTAACACCATTTCGGTGTTTGAGGTTTGAAGTTCACAATCCGCATAGAATCAAGGTCAATCTCTTACGTTACATATTGTAAATCCAAAATCTGGAACACTCAAAAGAATGGCAATCTGTCCAACATATATATCTTCGAAGAGTATGTCTTGTTGGCAATGGCAGCTATTTTGTCGGTCAAGTCTCTTGATTTGAACATGTTATTATTAACATATAGATGTGCCTTGTTTATTGCTCAAACTGATATGAGAGAGACAAATTATAATCAATCGTTATAGGCACAAAACCCAAGGCGCCGCTCCTTCAACGAAATGGTTTGTTTCTTCTGGCGATGCTTCTCCGTTAATCTCCTCTCCTAACTCGTGTTTGCTAAGGTATGTTCTCTCTTTGGTGGATCTCCTTTACCGTTTTCCGGCGAGGTTTTTCACAGGAGATAATTTCCTTGATTCTGTAGACTTCGAGCCATTCTCGTCACTTACGGATGTCTTCGGTCGCCTTCCTCGTCCTGAGGCCCCCTCGTGCACCACCGCTGACGCCACCGGAACCACCAGACCCACCGGACCCTCAGATCTATTTTTCCTTTGGTGAATCTCTTGTCCAGCCGCTGAATCTCACTTCCTTCAGAGCAAGTGACTCGCTCAACATCCTTCTCTCCTCCGCCATACCTAGCTTCTGCCGCCGGCGAAGCCCCTTCTCCTTCCTAACTAAAGAAGTTATGGTTTCAGCAAGGACTTCCTAACTAAAGAAGTTTGCTTTACTGGATGCTCTTGGTTTATTGCTTCTTTGGCTGAACTTCATCTTATCTTCCCGAAACTCCCCCTTGTTTGGATGCTCGTGACTCGTCGGTATTGCAAGGTTCCTCCTCCTGGCTGATGGTCCCCTCTACCTATGTCGTAGAGTTTGTAACCCTTAAGGTTATTATGGATGCGATCTATCAAGAAACTGTTGAGATTGTACTTGTTTGTTGGTCTCTTATGTTCTCTTCTTATGATTTGTATCTTGTCTATCCCTTGTTTTACTATCTTTTGATGGTGTTTTCTGGCATTTGTTGCCTTCATTTCCTTTGCTTTGGATGTACTTTCTCCTCTATTAGAGGTTGAGACTCTTTAATTTTAATGATAATGAAATGTTTGCCCAAAAAAAAAAAAAAAATCAATCGTTATATACCGTGTGGTCCGTGGAAAGGAGGTCCAAGATGGTCTCCACGTCCAAATCTCTATTTAATTTCTTTGCTTTGTGAATCGTGATTGCTTTCTTCTTCGGGTATTGGTTTCTCTATTCCCCCTTGTGTTTAAATGATTTCTCTCAGAGACGACGACAAACTAAAGCTTATACATCATTTTTTTTTCATTAATATTATAGTCAACACAATGGAACCATGAGAAGAAAAAAATCTCTAATTCAATACCTTTTCTTATCTAACGGGGTAGAGAACTTGTAAACACGCCTTGAACTGTCCATCACCTGATCATGATGCTGCGCATGAATCAATTCAATTTGTTTATATTCGTCAACGACAATTTACTTATATCTTACAATCATTCTGACTTACTAAACACAAATTGCACATAATCTATAGAGTTTTATATTTCCTCCCCCTCCGTAATCCTTATTTTGTTTTGTCCACTACAAGATTTATTCAATGGTCTACAATTTTATTGTGGAAACTAAAAACTGTCAATGTCATCTAGAAATGTAACGACACAGATGGTCATTATCCAATTTTCAAATTTGTTTAATCAAGCCACACAAAAAAAAAAAATACTGTTTAGATAGAATAGTTATGACATCAGTTATTGAAATTATTATCGAAAATCATAAAATAATTTTGATTTTGTAGATAATTAGTAGTAGTATTGTATAAAAGAAATCCGAATATCCTACAATTATTTTTGTACGACAAAAAATCCAATCATTATCAATTTATCGTAATCATTAAATTATGTTTTATTAGTAAGATAAAAAAAAACGAGTAATTAAGAGTCTGGTTAGTAGTATCAACGAGAGAATCTTTTGGACTCGATCAAAAACCTCAGAACGTTGAAGTCAAAAATCTCTTACATAACTTCTCAGATTTCGTTTAGTTTCGTTGTTTCTTTCGCTTCTTCAAGTTCTGTCTCTATCCCCAAAATGGGCGAGACCGGTAGACACAAATGGTTCTCTTTTCACCACCACCGTTCAGCCTCCGCCACGTCTATGCCTCAGCAAACCAACAACCCCGGCGAAACCCCAACGGAGTTCCTCTGTCCCATCACCGGGTTTTTAATGTCGGATCCCGTAGTCGTCGCTTCGGGTCAAACCTTCGAGCGTGTCTCCGTCCAAGTTTGCCGTAACCTCGGGTTTGCTCCGAAGCTTCACGACGGTACTCAACCCGATTTATCAACCGTAATCCCAAACCTCGCCATGAGATCAACGATTCTCAGCTACTGCGATAGAAACAAAATGGACCACCCTCGTCCTCCTGATTACGCTTACGTCGAAGGTGTTGTTCGTACCCGTATGGATACCGTTTCGGGTTCGGGTCCGGGTCATCGGATCTCTAAATCGGAAATTTTACCACCGCTGGCTGAGAATTCGAATTCCAATTCGGATTATGATTCTGTGATGGGAGCGATTCGATCTCGTTCAAGAAAAGCAATTCTCTTCCATTTCACCAAACCCGACCCATTAATCACTCGACGACCCGGAATCCTACCTCGTTCTCTTCATCGGATTACTCAACGTTTCCTCCGATGTCACCGGAAGAAGAAGAGATCTACAACAAACTAAGCAGTGTAGACACAATCGATCACGAGCAAGGTCTGATTCAGCTAAGGAAGACGACGAGATCAAACGAGAGCACGAGAATCTCGCTATGTACTGATCGGATCCTCTCGTTACTCCGATCTTTGATAGTTTCACGGTACAACGTCGTGCAGACGAACGCCGCCGCGTCGTTGGTCAACCTCTCGTTGGAGAAACCTAACAAATTGAAAATCGTACGGTCAGGATTCGTTCCTCTCCTGATCGATGTTTTGAAATCGGGATCGACTGAGGCGCAAGAGCATGTGATCGGAGCTTTGTTTAGTTTAGCTGTTGAGGAAGAGAACAAGATGGTGATCGGAGTTCTCGGTGCGGTTGAGCCGCTTCTTCACGCGCTTCGATCGTCGGAGAGTGAGAGAGCGCGTCAAGACGCGGCGCTCGCGCTTTATCATCTGTCGTTGATTCCTAATAACCGGAATAGGTTGGTTAAAGCCGGTGCGGTGCCGGTTATGTTGTCTATGATTAGAACCGGTGAATCTGCGAGTAGGATACTTTTGTTACTATGTAACGTAGCAGCTTGCCCGGAAGGGAAAGGAGCTATGCTTGACGGGAATGCGGTGGCGATATTGGTTGGGAAACTGCGAGAAAGTGGTGGTGGAGGAGCTGAGGCAGAGGTGGCGGCGGCGCGTGAGAATTGCGTGGGGGCTTTGTTGACGTTGAGTGTTGGGAATATGAGGTTTTTAGAGGATTGGCGAGTGAGGCGGGTTTGGAGGAGGTTTTGACGGAGATTGTGGAGAGCGAGAGCGGAAGCGGGAGGTTGAAGGAGAAGGCGGGGAAGATTCTGCAGACAATGAGAGGCGGAGATAGGGAGTTTGGTGAAGGTGCGGAGGCGCGTGAGTGGAACAAGATGTTGGAAGCGAGTGGGCTAAGCCGGTCTCAGTTTCAACAAGGAGGGCAAAAAGGGGGTTTTGCTTACTCCTCTCAATTTTAGCTCTATTCAATTATTTTATTTTATTTTCTTGTTGGTAAAAAAAGTAAAAACAATTTCTCAAAGTTTTTTTGTTTTTGTTTTTTTTAACTCTTTGTAATGTTTTTTTCTTTTCCTAGTGACCATAATTTTTGGGAGTGAATTTGTATTTTTAGTCTTCTTTGACTTGTCTTTTCTAATGAAACGACAAAAAAAGTTACAATGTTCGTTAAGGGTTTGTATTAGAGTTGCTCGTGTTTCATGTGTGACTTGTGTACGTGGTCCTTGACAAACAAAAAGTCGTCTCAAGAAGGGGTGTGTAATGTCAATTATGTGTATCATTATCATCTCGAATGTATATCTGTAACAAAAAGAAGTGACTCTCTCAAAAATAAGTAAATATTGATATATCAAAACTTCAGTTTTTTTTCCCGGTATGGAATAAAATATGTAGAATGTAAGATTTGGAACGAAGATTTAGTTGTTGGTCATATAATTTATATGGTCTAGTTGTCTACCGTCTACGTAGGTTACAAGTTAGACAAGTTAGAATATAATCTACAAGTCATTCTCCCTGAAGTCATGTGATCCAGTCACCAACATGCGCGATTCGTCATGCGAACACGTCATACCGACATAAACCATACATTCCCTATAATATTTATATGATTACGAGAATAGCTGAGCCTGTGATGCATTCTAATCTACGCCTAAATGCTAAATGGATAAAATTGGAAAGAAAAACAAATGTTATAAAAATTGGAAACCATGGTTCACGATGTACAAGTTTCTATCGAGTAATTTTGAATGATTAACTTAAACCATTCATGTATTAAAAAAAATCTTTGCATTCACATTGTGTAACACGTTATTGATCATCGCTATCATTGATATGGAGATGTGTATACATAATGTACTAAGAGCAAGAGCATTGGTGTGGAATAATTTTTGGTCTCTTAAATTTAATAATAATATTTTGAAAGTTTTTTATTTTTAGTATGAGCATTGGTGTCTATTTGTATTTGGTCCTCCGAATAAAATAATAATATTTTGAAATTTAAACATTAATTTAAAATTGAAAAACAAAAACATACAATTAGGAAATTAATAACAGAAAACATAAAAACATCAAAACAAAAACAAACATTTTATTCAACTCATAGAAATTTTAAAATCAATCTTCATTATCTGGAAGATGTCCAAAGTTAGTCCAAATATGCTCAATCAAATCTTGTTTTAGTTGGTCATGGGCTTGTTTATCATGAATTCTTGTTTGACGAGTAATCGTACTGCTGATATTTGAACCCACACCCAGCGGCACCAACGGTATATGTTTGATCCACATGTTCTCCGTGTTGAAATTCAGAAACAATGTTTCGGTAACTGTATGTATGTCGTTCATCTTCGAAAATCATATTATGGAGTATTATGCATGATCTTATTACATTTGCCATTCTGTTTTTATCCCATAAACGAGACAGATTTTTAATAATGGCGAATCTAGCTTGCAAAACTCCAAAGGCACACTCAACATCTTTCCGCACAGCTTCTTGTTTTTTACAAAAGAGAGATTTTTTCATACCTTGTGGAAGTCGGATAGATTGAATAAAAGTGGCCAATTTGGATAAATACCATCAGTGAGATAGTACGCCAAATTGTACTCCCTTCCGTTTACAACGAAGTTGACTTCCGGAGCTTGACCGGTTATTATGTCATCAAAAACATTAGATCGATCAAGAATATTAAGATCGTTCATAGTACCTGGAGCTCCAAAAAAGGCATGCCATATCCAGAGGTCATACGAAGCTACCGCTTCCAACACGATTGTAGGTTTTCCGGTTGATCGTGAATACATGCCTTCCCAAGCCGTGGGACAATTATTCCACCCCCAATGCATACAGTCAATGCTCCCAATCATCCCGGGAAATCCACGCTGTTCATTCTGATAGAGTAGTCTTTCTAGGTCCTCTGGTGTAGGACGTCTTAGGTATTCATCTCAAAACACTTGGATGATGCCGGCGGTAAACTCGTGCAAACATTTCCGAGCTGTTGAAGCACTAATTCTTACATACTCGTCAACACTGTCAGACGAACTACCATATGCCAATTGACGAATTGTTGCAGTACATTTTTGTATAGGTGATAGACTAGCCCGTCCGGTTGCATCCTGGGTTTGGCGGAAATACTCGATTTCGGTAGAGAGACGTTGAACAATACGCATGAACAAAGGCTTGTGCATGCGAAACCGTCGCCGGAATAGATTTTCTGGATATGTTGGAGTGTCACTGAAATAATCATTCCAAAGATTATTGTGACCTTCTTCCCGGTTTCTCTCGATAAAAATCCTTTCGTTTGGCTCATTTGGTTCCGGGATATTATGTGAGACATCATAAATATTTTGTAAATAAGCATCAAAATTATCACCATCATCTCCTTGGTAGTGATAATGATCATCATCTCCTTGGTAATGATAATGGTTTGAAGATGATCCCATTTCAAATAAAAAAAAAAAGACAAAGGAAGAGACAAGGAGATATTGAAGAGAAAGGAAGAAATAACTTGTGAATGTTTTGTTGCTTTGATATTGTTTGGTGTGAATGTTTTGTTGGTTTGATAGGGTCGCATATATATAATGGAAGACTAGTGATAACCCGTGATAACAAAACAACACTGATCCGTGATAGTAAAACAACAAGTATCCGTGACAGATAAACAACAAGTATCCGTGATAGTAAAACAACAAGTATCCGTGATAACAAAACAACAAGTATCATTACAAAACAGAAAATTAGATTACACCAAATAAACATCCGAGTCATTACATTACATGAGCACTTTAACTAAATGTCTCCAATCTGATTTAAGTATACATGAACAAGATACCTAGAACACTTGCGAAAATAACCATTACACCAACAATCAGCCAATTAGTTACATTTCTAAACCTATTTTCATTCTCTAACATAACCATCTTCTGTATGTCACCAGCATCTGTTCACCACCATTCCTAGCATGAGGAGTGTCACCATAGTACCGGCTAATCCTTGTCCAGAAGCTTCGTACCTTTTGTTGATTTGCAACAATGGCATCCTTTGAAGTGTTGAGCCATGTGGAGATCAAGACTTCATCATCAGCAGGAGCCCATTTCTTTCTCTCCTTTCGCTCCAATGGTGTTTCTTGAGAAAGAGTTGGCGCCTCAGAAGGTTGGGAGCTGTGCGGAGGCATTTGTGAGCTGCTCTGTCCAGAAGGTGGATAACTTTCCCAACGAAAGTTTTCAACATTAATCCCACCTTCTTCTTGACTGTTAAGCAGATTTAAGTAAGAAGAAGACTGATATAATGGATTCGTAGAATCCATATGAAGAGAAGGGATTATAGAATGAGTAGAGAAGAGAATGGATTAGATAAGAGAATGAGTAGAGAATGAGTAGAGAAGAGAATGGATAAGCGAGTAGAACTGAAAGAGATTTATAGTGGAAGAAGAAGGTTAAAAGGGGTTATGATAGAAAGAAGATGGTTGGGGTTTAGTAGGTTAAAAGGTAACTTGCAATAAGTAACAAAACATAATGACCTAACAACCAATGTCTAATCACAATTTATGACAAGTACACTTCACAAATGCATTCAATTTATGTGACTAAACAAGAAACTATGAACAAACCAGCTAGTTCGTATACATTACACAACAAGCATTAGCCGGAGAATCTGAGCTTTTATGACTTACTACCAAAGTAGTTTACAACTAAATCAAATATCACACAATAATCGATTGAAACAAGCTATACACAGAGACTAATCCGGTAGTTTACAACTACTTTTGTTGAGTTAAAACCAGAGAGTAGTTTACAACTAAATCAAATATCACACAATAATCGATTGAAACAAGCTATACACAGAGACTAATCCGATATTTTACAACTACTTTTGTTGAGTTAAAACCAGAGAGTAGTTTACAACTAAATCAAATGTCACACAATAATCGATTGAAACAAGCTATACACAGAGACTAATTCGATAACTACTTTTGTTGAGTTCAAAACAGACAATAAACTATAGCTAAATCAAATATCACACAATAATCGATTGAAACAAGCTAAACACAGAGACTAATTCGATAACCCTATACATCAGTGACCATAATAATCAGAGACTAATCGATAACCCTATATCGATAACTCTATTTCGATAATCGATAACCCTATTTCGATAACCCTATTTCGATAATAATCGATAACCCTATTTCGATAAACAGCGATAATCAGTGAACCTATAATCAGCGATATCTCAAATTGGATGAAAAAAAATACCTTATTTCGGACGATTGAACCGCCAGACAAGCTTCGGGAGAGACAGAAGATCGTCGCGGCTTGAAATCTATGATGGTCGTCTCGTCTCGGCTTCGGAAGACACAAAACTTCGGGAGTGAAGATCGGGCCAGCTTCCGGAGAGAAAATTGGCTACGGGAATTTGTCGAGAACTTCCGGTGAGAAGATCGGCTCGCTTTCGAAAGACACAGAAGATCGGCTCGCCGTCAAGATAGAAGAGAGAAGTCGCGAAGTTTCTCTCAAAAAATTGTTTTGTGTTTACCCTAGACAAATTCTTCTTCCAATCAGAAACAACCACGTGGCCAAGTCGACGGACGAAAAACGTCCCCTTTGAAGATATGTTTCTTCGTTAATGGACCATTTTTCATTTATTTTAAAACAAAACTCTTGGGGGACGGCCCATGGGACACCGATGCACATGGTCTAAGAGAACCAAAGATCACAACTAAACTGTACATGATATGGATAATTTATATTTGACTTGCACCGATGCACATGGTCTAAGAGAACCAAAGATCACAACTAAACTGTACAGGATATGGATAATTTATATTTGACTTGCGGTCTTCTTATTATGAGGAAACCTTTTGGTTCATGCTAAGAAATATTATTGTATTTTGTTTGTTTGCAAGTTGCAACCTTTCTATATATCTCTAGCTCTCTGTCTCCAGCCCAAAAAAAAAAAACACTTAAGATAATCGATTGCATTTGTTTATGTTGTTTCTAGTAGTCTTCGGAAATCAAACCAAAATATTCTCGATAACTATAGATCATAAACTCTAGAACGTTTGACAAAAAAAAAAACTCTAGAACTAAAAGACCGGAACCAAATGTAATCAAAACGAACTTGAGAAGAAACTAAATGTGTATAAAAGGTTTCTTTATTCATTCACGGGCACAGCCCTTATATACATACATGAGAATAAATCCTAAGTACTTTATATATATTTGCACAAGGACATCTACACAATATAGAAATAACACATTAGATCCCTCAATAATCCCCCTTAAGTTGGAGTATGATGGTCACAAATACCCAATTTTCCATTAAAACCATCAAACTCTTTTGCGACCAAGAGCTTTAGTAAATATATGAGCCAGTTGTTCTCGAGTCGAAACATACTACGGAACAATCACTCCACGAACAATTTCGTCGCGAATGAAATGACAATCAGTCTCAATATGCTTTGTTTCATGAAAAACTGGATTCTGACTAATATCGCAGACTGATTATCACAATGCAACGGAATCGGATATGCACAATCAACACCAAGCGCAGTAAGTAACTCACGTAACCAAAGAAGTTCACAAACCGTTTCAGCCATTGCCCGATATTCGGCCAGCCGATGAGCGAGAGACAACATCTTGTTTCCGTGTTTGCCAAGAAACAGGGGAACCACCAAGCTGAATGATCCAAGCCGTGAGCGATCGACGAGAAAGAGGATAGCCAGCATAATCCGAGTCACACCAAGCTGTAATACGCAAATCAGTACCAGCCCGAAAAAAGACACCTTGACCAGGATTGTTCTTGAGATAGCGAACCACTCGCAATGCAGCTTCCCAATGATCTTCCTTTTGAGCATGCATAAACTGAGAAAGTAGATGAATAGCATAAGAAAGATCTGGGCGAGTGACACTGAGATAAATAAGTCGTCCAACCAACCGACGGTAGCGAAACGGATCAAGAAGACACGCACCACCAGCCGAGGCCAAGTGATGATCTTGTTCAAGAGGATGAGAAACAGGTTTAGCACCAAGGAGACCGGAATCAGAATTAATGTCATAATTCTGTTGGCACAAATACATCCCCGTCGAGTTTCGAGCGACTTCAATACCCAAGAAGTACTTAGAAATACCAAGATCCTTCATCCGAAAACATGTACTCAAATAATGCTTGAACTCCTCAATTAGCTGCCGAGAGCTACCAGTGAAAATAAGATCATCAACATACACAAGAACATGTAAACGGATGTCCGTATCAGCAAAAGTAAACAAAGAGTAATCCTTCACACATTGTTGAAAACCATATTCTTTCAAAGTGCTAGAGAGTTTAGCAAACCAACACCGAGGAGCCTGACGGAGACCTTAAAGAGATTTATGTAAACGACACACCTTGTTATTATCATCAGTACGGAAACCCGGAGGGAACCGAATGTATACTTCATCGTCTAAATCCCCATGCAAGAAGGAATTATGGACGTCCATTTGATGAACCTCCCAACCCCGAGAGACATCCACCTCAAGAAATGAACGAACTGTGGTCATTTTGCACACATGTGCAAATGTCTCCGTGTAATCCAAACCCTCCGTTTGGTTATTCCCAAGGACAACCAAACGTGCTTTATATCGCTCAAGTGTCCCATCCGCCCGATACTTCAATGTAAACACCCACTTACAGCCCAAGTACCACTCTCTTCCAAGCATCAATCTCCACTAGAGCCGCGTTCCGCCAATTCTCATCAAGAAAAGCTTTCGTATACGTTTTTGGAATAACAACAACGGTAATGGCAGCGAGAAAAGCTCTATGATGCTCCAAAAACTGAGAACAATCAACATATGAATCAATCAGATACCAACTAGAATCAGTAAAATCACCATCGGAGTCAGCAGTAACTGTGTTGATCACGTAATCTTGGAGTTTAGCAGGAGCAAATTTTTGTCGACAACCTCTCTCCATGGGTATCTCTTCAGCAGACGAAGCCTGCTCCAAAGTCTCCGCGACCGGAGAAGATGGTAAAATAGAGGAGGTAAAGGAAGTTGGAGAAACAGCAGAAACCGGGGATCGTACGAGATCAGTCTCAGAGGGAGAGACATGTGGTTCCATTTCTGGAGTAGCCGGAGTAGATATAGCCGGAGAAGAAACGAGATCAGCCAGAGTAGGAACATGACAAATCGGAGGAGAGACATGTGGTTCCATTCCCGGTTCAGGACCAACAACATTCGAAGAAGAAGGATAGGATGATCGAACCGTTGGTAACAACGGGAAAAACTCATCAAACAATCTTCATCCGGAGGTTGCGAAGGAGTAGAAATGGGTGATGACAAACGCGGTGATGGTGACGAAGATGTAACTACGAATGGAAATTCAGTCTCCATAAAAATCACATCACGAGAAACAGAAATCACACCAGTGTCGAGATTATAGACTTTCCAACCCTTTTTCCTGAAAGGGTAACAAAGGAATATCGATTTATTGCCCCTTGAAGCAAGTTTATCGTCGTCCCAATGTTGATCATGAACGTAGCATAGACATCCAAAAACTCGTAAATGAGCCATCGGTGGCGGTCTGTCATATAAAATTTCGCATGGAGTCTTTCCATTAAGAACTGTCGTAGGTGTGCGGTTTATCAAGTATCCCGCAGTAAGAGCACAAAAACTCCAAAATTCCACCAGGAGATTAGCCTGAAACTGTAAAGCCCGCACAACATTGAATATATGTCGATGCTTACGCTCCACGCGTCCATTCTGTTGGGGTGTACCAACACAAGATATCTCATGAATGATTCCTTGTTCCCGAAAGAAACTAACGAGACTCAAAAATTCAGCCCCATTATCACTTATAATCTTCTTTCAAATTGACATTCAATAAGAGAAATAAAATCACGAAGTGTAGATGCAGTAGGAGATTTTGACGGTGACAAATAAATCCACACAGTGCGGGAGTAATCATCGACTATAGTGAGGAAAAATCTAGATCCGCAAATAGCTATAGTCCGATACGGACCCCATAAATCGCAATGAACCAATTCAAAAACCATAGTAGTTTTATTAATACTTAAAGGAAACGGGTCTCGTGTTTGTTTAGCACGAATACAAACGTCACAAGACTTGAAATCAGAATCACTCCTACTAGTATTATCAAAAAACTTTAACATCTCCATAGTTGTAGAAGAGGGGTGACCCAAACGACGATGCCACATATCCAAAGGCTGCGAGTCCAAAGTATGTGTCATAGCCGCAACCTCCACACCACGGAAAAAATAAAGACCATTGAATTGCTCACCGGCTCCAATATCTGGAAGATACAACCCCTATCTCTAGTTAATTGAGAAACGAAGATAAGGATACATTGCAACCCATTAAAAAAAACACTTTAGACAGCTGAAGATGTGATCCAAGAGATATTGTTCCATATTTGTTTGCCGTAGTAAAACGTCCATCAGGAAGTTTAATAAAAGCCGAAGCCATATCACAAATATCAACAAGAAAATCAATGCTCCATGTCATGTGGCTCGAAGCATCGGTATCAATAACCCATGATTCAATAAAAATCTTACCCGAGAGATGATCACACTTGCTAGAGTTCCGCTCATTCAACATCTTCTTCAATGCTTCCCAGAGGATCGGTTAAGCCACTAACGCCGATCCTATCAGCTTTGGTAATGGTGAAGTTAGCATAAAAACCGGTGGTTGTGTCACAACGTGGTTAGCATGTGCCGTTTCTTGGCGTTTAGAGGAACTAGAACCAAATGAAGCACCGCAAAGGTCGCCATTCGTCCCACTAGAGGAAATCGACGGCTGAGAGACAGGGACCTTTGAATGAGGCCTATCTCCCCACCACCATGGATATCCAATCTTACGAAAACAATTATCAGCAAGATGACCAGTCCTACCACAACTCGTACACACTGCAGTCAGATCACGCAAAGCCGTTTGAGGTCGAGGACGAGAGGATGTTTGGACCACAAAACTAACGCCTTCATTACGTTCTACCATACACCGACTCGCCTTCTTCAACTCCTCATCTTGAGTAACCACCTGATACGCCTCATCCAAGGATGGCAAAAGATCCCGAGAGAGCAACGATGACTTCACCGCACCAAAGATACTTTCATCAAGCCCCATTAAAAACTGATGAAGTTTTTTTTTTTTTTTTTTTTTTGGTCAAAACTGATGAATTTTATCTTCTTCCTTTTCTTTGGCAATTTCTTCCACCGTTTTTGCTTTCTGGTAATCGGCAAGACTTGTCCAAAGCTTCGTAAGTTTCCCATAGTAAGCTTCCACTGCTGTTCCCTTTTGGAGACAATTGGCAAGCTCCATCTTAAGTCGTTGAACCCGTTGCCCATTCTTCACCGAGAAACGCTTTTGTATATGCGTCCATAGGTCATATGCTACTTCATGGTGAGAAAGAGAACTGCTCAGATCTGGAGCCACCGTTAGTTTAATCCACGAGACGACCATAGCATTATTCGCCCACCAATCTTCAATATCATCAGAATCATCAGCCGGTTTAGGGATTGAACCATCCGCAAAACCAAACTTCTTTCTTGCCCGTAAAGCAAGTCGTATGTTCAGTGCCCACTCGTCATAGTTCGAACCTCGCAACTGTGGTTGAGAGATAACTGAGCCTGGATTATCTCCCGAAGAGAGACCATACGGATTTATCCGTCGTCGTGTGGGTTCAGCCCGTGTTGGTCGTTCCTTAGTAACAGAAGAAACCTCTTCTCTGCTAGACATGTTGTTGAGCTAGAAAGTATTTCGACAAGAATAGATCGATGATACTAATATCAAACAAAAGAGATGAGAAAACAAAACGCAAGAAAAGAGGTAGAGAAACCAAAGAGGATCGTATAACCTAAAAATTAGGTTTGCTCCATGAGAAGAAACTAAATATGTATAAAAGGTTTCTTGTTTTATTCATTCACGGGCACATCCCTTATATACATACATGAGAATAAACCCTAAGTACTTTACATATATTTGCACAAGGACATCTACACAATATAGAAATAACACATTAGATCCCTCAATAGAACCGACCCAAATATCGGAATGAACCGGAATCTAATAAATATGCATGATATTTTAGAAAACCGGAAGTAATTTTTAAAGTAAACCGATCCAGTTAGAGGAAACGCCTAAACCAATACGACGCTTGTGGGTTAAATTAAGCGCAGAAGAAAAGAACAGAGTAAACCGATACGAATTTTACACCGGCCGGTAAATTTTTTCTTCGAGATGAGCAAAGCCCAGAAGAGGAAACGCCTAAACCAAGACGACGGCGAATCAAAAACCCCGGCCAATAAATCCACCGTCGACGGCGACAATCCTTACCCCACACTTCTCAGACCTACCTCTAAAGAATGTCGAGACGTGAGAGATGCTTTGTTGTCTCTCCATGGGTTCCCCCCTGAGTTCGCCAGTTACCGCCGTAAGAGACTCCGATCACTCTCCGCCGTAGATGATCACGATACACAATGTACGGTGAAAACTGAGCCATCGGATGAAGCGGAGGAAGAGAGCGTGCTTGATGGTCTGGTAAAAATTCTTCTCTCCCAGAATACTACTGAGAGCAATTCCCAAAGAGCTTTCGCTTCTCTCAAAGCTGCGTTCCCGAAATGGGAAGATGTAAGTTCTCTTAACTGAAGGTTTTGGGAATTCAAAGTTATTGGTTAGTGAAGTTTTGTGATGTTGTGATGTTGATATAGTTATGAGTTTAGGCTAAGCTCTAATCTTGGATCAATGCATATACATAGACAGCATAGTTTAATCACTCTTCTTTTTATGTTTCCCTTGTTCATTTAAAGCATGTTACTGGGAAATTTGGGGAATCAGTGAGTTTAATTCTCCTTAAGATTTTGGTTAAAAGTTTTGAGAAAATGTATATTGACATTGTTGGTAAAGATATGTGTTGATCTTGATACTTCTTTTTGCCTCCATTGTAGGTTTTGGCTGCTGAGTCAAAATCAATTGAGAATGCTATACGCTGTGGGGGATTGGCCCCTAAAAAGGCTGTGTGTATCAAGAACATATTGAGCCGTTTGCAGAAAGAAAAAGGCGTATTGTGCTTGGAGTATCTTCGCAGTTTATCAGTAGATGAAGTGAAAACTGAGCTCTCTCAGTTTAAAGGAGTAGGACCTAAAACGGTGAAAGCTCCTCTCTCTTTTTTGACTTGATAGAAACAATTTTGAGAATCTTCTTATGCTGACACCTAACTCTTGGTGTCAAACTGTCAATGTAACAAATAACAATGAAGATGAATTTTCAAAATGAAGGTGTATTTTGATGATTGACAGGTCTCTTGTGTTCTGATGTTCAATCTCCAGCACAATGATTTCCCAGTAGACACCCATGTGAGTGTTTCTCGTAATTCTTGGTGTTTGGTATTGTGTTTTTTTTCTTTGTTTAAGCGGATAGATAATGAGATACAAAACCGACTGAAACCAGGTGTTTGAGATCGCAAAGGCGTTAGGTTGGGTCCCGAAAACAGCAGACAGGAACAAAACCTACGTTCATCTCAACCGCATGATCCCGGATGAGCTCAAGTTTGATCTGAACTGTCTGTTATATACACATGGTAAGCTCTGCAGCCATTGCAAGAAGAATGTTGCTAAGCCAAAAGCAAAAGCTAAAGCTAAAATGGCATCTCCTAGTCCTGATGATTGCCCTCTTGTGGGTTTCACTGATTTAGTCTAGATAACCAGACTTGAACTCGTTTGTTTCAGTTTGCTTCGGTGTTATGACTTTCTTAGTTTTGTGGTATATACGACACACTCGAGCGCATTAGTTTTGCATCAAATAGCAGATTCGTGACATTATAAGGAAAGAAGTCTACAAGAATTGTATATACAATATAACTTTGGGGTCAAAATGAAAATTATTCTTAAACATGGGGTAAAAGTAAAAAACGCAAAATTACAAATTTAAGTCTTATATTATTTATTTACTAGGAGCTTCTTCATCCGTCTTTGTTAATTTTGGTACCCAATCGTCTTCGTACTGCTGAAATCTTTGCTCCTCATCGGAAATGGCGTTTCTACTCAACAACACTTTGATTTCATCTCATCTCCGATCTTCTTCGCAGGTTTTGTTTTTTTTGAATCGAATCTGATTAACGGATATGGTGTTCAATTCTTTTGATTTACGACGGGATCTTTTTTTTTGCAGAAGACGGATGGTGCTTTGGCTCAATCCCGTCGCGGATTCCATGTGGAGCTAGGAGCTCGCGAGAAAGCTGTAAGTATCTTTACATTTATCTCTGTTCTGAGGTTAGGGATCACGGAATCGATTTTGGTCAGATTAAATTGTTTAGAAAAGGAGCAATGATTCATTTTGAAGTTTGGTTTTGGAAGGATCTTTGTATGTCAAATTGGTAACTGAAGAAGGTAGTGTAATTGTTCTGTAATAGTCTCGGTGTGCAAGCGTGAAATCTGAAATTAGTGAGTCAAAGAGGGATAGGGCTCCTGTAACATTTGTTTTCTTGATTGTTTCAGTGAGATTCCTGTTTTTGTTTCATGGTTGTATTTGTTCAGCTCTTGGCTGAGGATGCCTCTTTGAGGAGATTCAAGTCGCATAAGAAAGGAGTGCACAGATTGAAGAGGGTTGGAGATGTGCTCACAGTTGTCGTTATTGCCGGTATGGAATACTATTTTCATTATGAGATTTACTGTTTTTTTTTTCTGCTATATATGCAGTTGGAAATATCCTTGGTTTGCTGAGGATGCCCTTGTGCTTCCCATCATATTTTCATATCTAGTAGTGGACGGAATAGTATGTAATATAGTAGCTGGGATTTGCATGGTGTGGATGGGACAGTCAGCCAATGGAATCTCCTTTGAATTAATGTTATTGCATTCTCAAGTGTGTGTAGCTCATATAGTTAGGGGTTGATGTCGGTGACATAGTACTGTGTGTTGTTGAGTTGAATAGCGTTTTGATGTGTGCTTGTTTCAGGATGCTGCTATGAGATCTTTGCAAGAGCAGTGATGAGAAAGGAAGCTCAGGCTGCTGCTGGAGGAAGCTCATGAGTTTTTTTTATCTCCCTTTTTTAACAATCTCATAAATTTATCTTGTTACCCTTGTTTTGGCTCTTGAAATAAGTGAAGAAACGAAAAGGATTTCGTGATCGTCCTATGGAGAAACCTTGTATTTGTTTTCCAGAAACCCAAATCGCTTTACATGAATCATAAAAGTCGGACTTGAGTGTATCACGTGAGCTCATAGATTATTGCAATCCAAATTGAACTTCTCTTGATGCTGTAACAGTACTGAAGCATTCTCTCTGCTCTTCTCTTGTATTGTAGAGGCATGCATGATTGATGGTTCATTCTTCACAGTATTGTATTGTAGAGTTTAACCGATCGTTGCTTCTGAGACTCTAAAGTAGAATTTTTGACACAGGGTTGAAAGTTATAGTTTTGTTCAATCCTTCTTCCTCCAGGTTCATGTTCTGCTGTCATCAAGCCAGTTTCTGGATTCGCAGTTTCTATATTACCTTAACAATTTATCAGTAGTTTAGTGGAAATATTGTACGAAAAGTTGGTTCAATTTATGTTATGGAACTTTTGGAATCACATTACAAATTCAGCGATGGTATTAACCAAAAAAATCCATTTATTTAATTGCTCCTATAATCGAAACAAAGATATAGTAATTGTATGAAAAGAAACAACACGCACAGCAAAGGTTCAAGGAAGCATCTGCTGTTTGAAAGATAGATAGCAACTGACTTTGGATCATTCGGGTTGTTCTTCAGATTGCTCTAACTCCAGCTTCTGCAAGGAAAAGAAAGAAGAAAGTGTTAGTAAGATACACAAAATGGATTTAGCTTTGTACAAGACATTAACTGGGGTGAAAATTACAAGTCCAGAAGGGCAAACACAATGTCATAAAGTAAGTATACAGCGAGAAGGCGAGAAGAAAAGAAAGGTCTAAGGGGTAAAAATAATTGAATACACCACATCGCATCTACCAGTTGAGTTCTATTAAGATTTGACAGGAACATCGAATTTCTCATAAACAGTTCTAAAATCTTGAGAAAACAAAATAAACAACCATGAAATTTTTCATTTTGATACTATTGTAGGTAATTTACATTGCCCATGAAACTGAATAAGGTGAATGAATATTAGCCATGGCAACAATATTAGCAACCTAATAAAAAAACACATTATTGCTCTGGATCCAAGACACAGACAAGAGGATGTGAAGGCTTTGTTGATTGGCTGGAGTTTTCAGCCTTGACTTTCAGAGGCTTCACTCTCAGTCTCAGGTATAGGTCTACTGTGTACCGATCCTATGATTGAAGATGTCATGGTCGGTAAGAGAGCACTGAGTGACAACTAATAGGGTAATGGTTGAGAATCTCTCACTAATCAAGTCACTATGGGTTGTTTTATCATGAACCTACCTCAATCATCTTCATATCTCTTACAATTCCTCACATAAAAGGCCCTTTCTATCACCTAGAACACATATCTAATATCAAAAATGGGAACAGATCTTGCTACTAGAAAGATAAAGACATCATTAGCATTAGCACAGCTGATCCATTGAGTATCTAAACCAGTAATCTCGATATCATCATTTCCAGTCTGGAAATTCCAGAGAACCCAGAGCATGTAATTCACATAGTCTATGATTAGAAATTTCCTTATTTATATAACTAAGAAGTAAGAATCTGAAGAGAGATATCATCGTTGTTGTTCATCAAACAAAAACCCTAATAACTGGTTGGTTAGCTAGCTAGCAACAATATAGAATCTGTCTTAAACCCTAAATTTGGGACTCAGCTTCAACATCAATCCAGTATCGTTCAACAAGAATCTTTCTACAAATGTTCGAATCATATTCATACTGCCGAAAAATTCACAATCATTTAACAAAAGAAGCGAAAATACAGGAAACGCGGATCCCTTCAAATTGAACAAGTGAAGGGCGAGAGAAGAAAAACATACAGATTGAGCGTTGTGCCAAGAGAGACCACGATAGACATTAAAGGAGAAAGTTCCGGTGAGGTATATGGTGGCGAGCCCTAGCCCCGCCGTGAATGCCTTGAACGACCAATCTCCAGCTCTAGTCACTATCCCCATTTATCTCTCTCTCTACTCTTACTTTTCTTTTTTTTTCCAGCTCCACCGCAGTACCGTACCGGAGATTTATTATGGTTCGATACTTCGATGCATATAATAAATATGTGTACCGGTTCAATCCAAAATTATTGATTTCTTTATATTGGTTGGTTTGGATGCGGTTTATTTTGTTCCTAGTGTACTACTATTACCTACCTAACCGGTTTAAACAAAGTATAATGTCAATCCCGTAGCGGATCAATTCCAACGAGCCTTTTAAACCACTGTAGTACTTTTTGTAGTCGACTCTATAGCTCCTCTTCAATAAACGCTGGTCACTTTTTAAATCACCGACATAATGGTTCAAATTATACTACCAGTTTACCTTTAATTTAGAATACAAGTTTGTTGTATCAACATCATCTAATTCCTAATCAATGAAGAATGAATCAACCAACAAATACACATCGTTATGAATCTTATGATTGAGAAAGTGAGTAATATATTTAGAATTTTTTTTCCTTGTTTATATATTTAATAATTTCTTTTTTTTTTCTTGTTTAGAATGTCAAATCAGATCATGGTACGCCATAGACAACACACGATTACTAAAAAGCGTTTAAATATAAAAGATTGATCATAAATTTTAAAATTATGGTTAAATTTTTCATTATTAAATTCTTATAATTTTTTTGATTAAGTTAAATTCATATGAATTTCTTTGTTAATTAAAATTTTACATGAATTTTTCTAACGAGTTTTCTTTACATCAGCAAATTTTTTGCTATTGTAAAATTATCATATAAACATTTCTCTAGCCAATTTACATGAAGCTTTGCAGGATTCAAAAATACATCATTTATGAATATTGGATTGATGTGCTTTGAAAGATGTGAGAATCTTCAAAATATATCGTGGTGCATCTGCGATTGGCCTCTGTAAATTCATTGTATAAGACATATGTAGAATAATATTATAACAAAATACGAAATAATGGTTGTGTATAACATTAATAACGAGTGTGGTATATATCATGATGCTGCAAAAAAAATAAGTCTTAGATTTGTTTGCGTTTACTAGTCAATATATTTTGAACATCAAATCAAATATTTTTTAATTGTGTTTTATGACTTAATTATCACTGTAATTTTAAATTTTTAGCTGCGTAAAATAAAAAAGATCACGAAAATAAATAAAATCAAGATCAATAGACATAATTAAAATTGTCCAACTGAAAAATGTGATTTTCTATTTTTTGTTTCAAAACGTTGAGCGGTGTATTTAATCCAGTATTTTAAATGATTTGAGTTTTACTAAATTGTTATATGATTTATTGTAATCAAATCACACAAAAAACCATGAGTTTTAGATTTTTATATTTTTAACTAAGAAAATTCTCACAAATCGTATAAATCACTAATTTAATAACACTGGATGTCATTAGATTTTTTTGAAAAATTCATTATTGAATAACATATGGTTTATAAATTTTACATAAATTATTCAAAATTCTATAATCAATACAATATGTTGTTTTTGGCCTAGAGAGAAAATTGAAAGATTGGTACTATAAAATTTGATAACCAAGGGAGAAAGTCTTAGCAAAATATATTTCGAGTATTAATTAAGCTTTGTTATGTACACATTTTACACTTGAGAAAGGAACCCAACTCCGTTCTCACTCGATCAACCTACTAATATTTTGGGAAAATTCTAACAATAAGTGAATCTTGAGCTTAAATTTGATGAGGAATGTTAAAGTTGTTGATCAGAACGTATTATCCTCCCACTGATCTATGCTTGATAAAAAAACTTATCATACTATATTATTATCTTATCACTTTATAAAATCAAGAATCAGTTTTAGAAAATGAAAAGAAAAGAAACTCATTATCGTTCCAAGTTTTAAATATGAAGCTGCTCATTCTCAAAGACAAGTGAGAATAATAAAATAGTAGAAATGGGGAAGTGAGAATTAAAAGAAAGAAAGAGAAAGAGAGCTTACAGCTATGTTATCTCCTATGGAGAAAGAATGAGGGTAGTGAAGATATAAGCCGTTGATGAGGTCTTTGATAAAACCGGTTGCAATAAACGCTGTAGTCAAAATCCCTCCAACTCCGATGAATTTACCAAAATTTTCAACGCTAACAGTAACACCAAGAATCTCGGCATTGAGAACGGCAACTAGAGCAAAAGTTGTCAAGGATATGATCTTGTCCTGTGACACCTCATCATCAGATCTCATCACGTTGAGAAGCTTGATGTAGTACAATTTTGTAACACTCATCACATCACCCGAATTATGTTGTAAAGAGAGGGAACCAGTGTGAGTGATATGGAGGCCGTCACCATGTTGAGTAAGATTTGCAAGATCGGAGGAGATGTGGTGCGTTGATCCACCATAGTTAGCTTTGTCGTGTAAATGTGTTTTGTAACACCTCATCAACAAGATAGTCGGCTTAGAGAATGTTTAACCCAACAAAATTACAACCATCTTAAGAGGACAAAGCTAACTGATCTCGTGATTAAGTATGTGAGTGAAAGTGTGGTTAACGAATCCAACTTTTTGTTATGTAAGTTTGTCCGTAAAACAACACAAATTTCCACGTCGTCTACAAGATCAAAGCATATGCTACTCAATATGTAATGATGTAATATTCAAAACAATGGTTTGACGAGACCAAGGAGGTCAGCAATGAAGCATATTATTAGATATATATTATGGGCGTAGTATGTTGGGCCTTTAGGATGTTATTTACATCAATGATGGTTTGTGTAAACCCAAGATAAACATGTATAAATATGGTGGTCACCTAAATAAATATGATCAAGTCAGTTTAATACCTAATTCTACATGGTATCAGAGATAGAAAAGTTCTAAAATTTTTGTTTTGATCTATAGTTTTGATTGAGAAAGTGAGCTATATATTTAGAATTTTTTTTTCCTTGTTTATATATTTAATAATTTTTTTTTTCTTGTTTAGAATGTCAAATAAGATCATGGTACACCATAGACAACACACAATTACTAAAAAGCGTTTAAGTATAAAAGATTAATCATAAATTTTAAAATTATGGTTGAATTTTTCATTCTTAATTCTTATGATTTTTTTGGTTATTTAAATTCATATGAATTTCTTTGTTAATTATAATCTTACATGAATTTTTCAAAGGAGTTTTCTTTACATCCGAATTTTTTTTGTTATTGTAAAATTATCATATAAACATTTCTCTAGCCAATTTACATGACGCTTTGCTGGATTCAAAAACACATCATTTATGAATATTGGATTGATGTCCTTTGAAGGATGTGAGAATCCCAAAATATATCGTGGTGCATCTGCGATTGGCTTATGTAAATTCATTGTATAAGACATATGTAGAATACTGTTATTACGAAATATGAAATAATGGTTGTGTATAACATTAATAACGAGTGGGGTATATCATGATGCTGCAAGAAAAATAAGTCTTAGATGGCTTTGTTTGCGTTTACTAGTCAATATATTATGAACATCAAATCAAATATTTTTTAATTGTGTTCTTTTTATGACTTAATTATCACTGTAGTTTTTAATTTTTAGCTGCGTAAAATAGAAAAGATTACGAAAATAAATAAAATCAAGATCAATAGACATAATTAAAATTGTCCAACTGAAAAAATGTGATTTTCTGTTTTTTTTTTTAAATGTTGAGCGGTGTATTTAATCCAATATTTTAAATGATTTGAGTTTTACTAAATTATTATATGATTTTAGGAAAGTTGATATGATTTATTGTAATCAAATCACACAAAAATCTTTGAGTTTTAGATTTTTATATTTTTAACTAAGAAAATTCTCACAAATCCTATAAATCACTAATTTAATAACACTGGATGTCAATAGATTTTGTATCATACTAAGAAGATTTGGCGAACTATTTAGCAAGGTGTTTCCAACTACTACTTTTAAGAAGGTACTTCATCATATTGGATATGATCATCTCGAAGATTTTAAGTGATGTACTCGTGAAGGGGAGTAAAAGCGCACTGCACTCTTTTTCTCTAAACCATGGTTTTTCCTGGTGAGATTTTAACGAAGCTGCTACATCTCACATGCGCATTGAAAACTATACTTTTATAATGATCCTTATCTAAAGGGGAGTCTTATGAATGATTTAACGGATGTCTATTACTTTATACCAAGATATATAAAGTAATAGACATTACCCTAAACCTATTACTTTATACCAAGATGTATCTCTATATATACTCTATTACATTATCTATGGAATAAGACAAGTTTTCCCTACAAATCTATTACTTTAACAAGAAACTCATTATCTACGTCAACAACATTATTTGAGGTGTGAACTAAACAAGGTTTAAATAAGATAACCAAACTAAAAACGCAGCCGTCTTGGCTTCTCTTAAAACTACTAATCACTACGTTTGGTTCATAGGTATTGACTTTTAAAAATCCTTTTGTTGGGTGTGTGTTTTTAGGTGCAAAGGATAATAAAGACATTATCAAAGACATGATGAGTCTGTCACAGTGATTGAGTATTACAAAGGACAATAAAAAGTTGTTAATGATGAAACATATGCAGAGAGTATCTCTGGTGCATTAAACTAAATCTTTACTTCTGAGTTCTGATGATAACAGTCAGGCTTCGTCTCTATTTCCTAGTCGTACTATCTGCTAATTTATAGACACAAGACACAACCCTCAAGAAGATCAATCACGCAGTTCGTTCGAAGTTTCCATCAATCCTCATATCGAGCCAGTCCGGTTGAGACCCTAGGGCTTTGTCAGCTTCTTGTTGATCGAACAATGTTCGATGAACCTCAATCGGCAGAGTATTAAGCTGTAAAATACAACATCAATAGCTCATGCAAAAGTCAGTGGCGCTTTTTGATCCCAAAGATCAAGTAAGTTTGTAAGAGAACCAAACTACTATATATGGACCACGGAACTGTATTGACAACAGAGTATAAAGATTGATATTTTCCAGCAAATTTAGTATTGGTGATGAAACCTTATGATCAACTATTACTAAGTACTGTAATTTTAGTAGCATCGTCAGAATTTCTAAAGAAAGGAGTTTGGGGCTTACATCTCCAGAAGGGAACATTCCTACTTCCGGACCACTGCCCACATCTGAATTAACGATTTCTAGCTTCATCGATAGAAACTGCATCCAAATTCAATATTATAGCCTAATAATCATATTATAATAGGTGCAGCATTTAGAAGAAATATATAAAGTACACAGAAATGGCTGCCATACCTCAACTTGCCGTTGCAACGACTGAATATAATTGATAATCTCATCAAGCACAAGAGCTTTTCCTATGATCTGAATCATAGAAGCATTCTTATAAATATTTCAGAAGGTGTTATAAGCATTTTGTAACAGTGGCTTCAATGGTAAAACAGCGGGTGCAGTGAGTATGAAGCAATTGTATTTTCGTGTACAGGAGCAAGACAAAAGACTTATTAGCAAGGTACCTTATTACATCCTGGAATCAAATCCTGAAGAAACTTCATCCTCTCGCTGATCTTTTCTCTTCTAGCCTGTGGAATAAAAAACCATGCGGTAGATGAACAATTTACAGATGAAAGGTTGAACATAACACTGATATGAGTAACAAAAAGAACAAGCCAATCCGCGTAACTGTAACAAACCCCTTTCAAAACATACCCGCTCTGCCAGACTGTGCCGGTCAGTAGCTTGTCCTCGTCTTGCTCTCACGTGAATATAACCCTTTGGCGGACTCTTTTCTTCGGTTCCTTTGCTTCAACAACCTGAGCTTGTTTCACCTTCAGCTCTCAAACCATTCTCAGTTTCTTCTTCAGATCCACAAACTTTCATTTTCTTCTTCCTCGAATCTTTCTGCTCAAAGATACATACATATACAACAACCATTGAGTTCAAAATCATCATAACATCATAAACTAATCACTCGTAGTCACAGAGCAACAACAATTAAGATGAGCATATGGAATCAAGTAGTTATATTTATATACAGACCAATTAAAGTTATCAACTTTACTATAAACTAATCCTAGATCCCAAGCTAACACTGTGAAATTGAGAACCAGCTTAAGCCAAGAAATGAAAATGTAAACAAAAGCTCACCAATCGAGTAACGCTGGTCAAAGGTCGTCTCTTTCTTCGTCCTCCGGTTAGCTCCGTCACCGTAGACTCCTCAGCCGCCGATATGTAACTGTTACCGGAATACCCGAATAATTCGCTTCGACTAGTGAAGTCTTGACCCGGATTGAGCGGTAATTGGATACCATAGTTCACTGAAAATGGCCAAATCTCAGAGAAGGATGACTCGTTTACTACCGGAGGATCCATTAGGAGCTCCGGATCCGACATCGGAGTACTAGTACCTTGGGAATACGGAGAAGCTTAGCGTTACCGTTTGGGGTTTTGGATAAATCAATCAGTCACTTTATCCAAAAAAAATCTCACAGAGGACCTTCTAACAGGACAACGTGCCGTTTTGGTAATCCGTGACTCTCTTTGAGAAGGACGACGTGCCGTTTTTCGTTTAACTTTGACTGGACTCTTCTTCTTCTGTCTAGTGAATGTTTTGTTTTCTTCTTCAGGTGAAAAAAAACACACTAAAGACATGATTTTGAGTGTGCGAAATGGCGGCACGATCCAACGGTTTTGTACAGCTTCGATTTCATTACTGGAGAACCGTATCTCGAATCAGGTGGTGGTCACATTTGATTCCAAGTCTCACCTTCGAAGTCTCGTCAATGCCGGGAATTTACGAGATGCTCGCCAACTGTTTGATAAAATGCCACACAGAGATGTTGTGTCATGGACAGCCATCATTAAAGGATACGTGACTGCAAACGACTCTGACGAAGCACTGGTTTTGTTCTCCTCTATGCGTCGTGTTGTTGATCCTGCCGTCGTCTCACCTGATACCTCTGTGCTAAGTGTTGCACTCAAGGCTTGTGGTCAAAGTTCCAACATTGGGTATGGTGAATCTTTACATGCTTACGCGGTGAAGACTTGGCTTCTCAGCTCTGTATTCGTGGGAAGTTCTTTGGTTGAGATGTACAAGAGAATTGGGAAGATGGACAAGAGTTGCAGAGTTTTTAGTGAGATGCCTTTTAGAAACGCTGTTACGTGGACAACAATCATAACGGGTTTGGTTCTCGCTGGTCGTTACAAGGAAGGGCTGATGTACTTTTCGAATATGATGAGACTGAATGAACCATCTGATACTTTTACATTTGCTAGTGCCTTGAAGGCTTGTGCTGGTTTACGTCAAGTTAAATATGGTAAGGAGATTCATACTCATGTGGTAGTGAGAGGCTTTGATGATACTCTCTGTGTGGCTAACTCGCTTGCTACTATGTATACTAAATGTGGGGAAATGCAGGACGGACTTTGTTTGTTTGGAAATATGAGTGACAAGGATGTTTTTTCGTGGACAAGCCTTATTGTAGCTTACAATCAAATGGGTCAAGAAGAAAAAGCTGTGGAGACGTTTATAAATATGAGAAATTCTCGAGTACCTCCTAATGAACAAACTTTTGCGTCGATTTTTTCTGCGTGTGCGAGTCTTTCTAGACTTGTGTGGGGCGAGCAGCTCCACTGTAATGTATTCTCACTAGGTCTAGGTGATTCTTTGTCAGTGAGTAACTCGTTGATGAAGATGTATTCAACATGTGGGAAGTTAGATTCTGCTTCTGTTTTGTTTCAAGGAATGAGATGCAGGGACATTATTTCGTGGAGCACGATTATTGGAGGATACTCTCAAGCCGGTTTTGGAGAAGAATCTTTTAAGTATTTCTCATGGATGAGACAAGCGGGGACAAAACCAACGGATTTTGCTCTTGCTAGTTTGTTGAGTGTTTCAGGAAACATGACAGTTCTTGAGGGAGGCAGACAAGTTCACGTGCTTGCTCTTTATCTTGGTCTAGAACAGAACCCCACGGTTCGTAGTAGTCTGATTAATATGTACTCGAAATGCGGAAGTATCAAAGAAGCTTCAAAAATATTCGAAGAAACAGATAGAGATGATATTGTTTCTTTGACAGCTATGATCAATGGATATGCAGAACATGGAAAGAGCAAAGAAGCTATTGATCTGTTTGAGAAGAGCCTAAAGGTTGGTTTTAGACCTGACTCTGTAACTTTCATCAGCGTTCTCACCGCCTGCACTCATTCGGGACAGCTTGACCTTGGTTTTCACTATTTCAACTTGATGCAAGAGAAGTATAATATGGGACCAGCCAAGGAACATTATGGTTGTATGGTTGATCTGTTATGTAGAGCAGGAAGGCTAAGCGATGCAGAGAAGATGACCAATGACATGCCATGGAAGAAGGACGATGTAGTCTGGACCACACTTCTCATTGCGTGTAGGGCCAAAGGAGACACTGAACGTGGGAGAAGGGCGGCCGAGAGGATTCTAGAGCTGGATCCTACTTCTGCAACTGCACTTGTAACACTAGCCAATATATATTCAGGTACAGGGAACTTGGAAGAAGCTGCAAACGTAAGGAAAGATATGAAATCTAAAGGCGTGATCAAGGAGCCGGGATGGTCATCAATTAAGATTCAGGATCGCGATTCAGCGTTTGTATCTGGCGATCGGCTCCATCCTCAAAATGAAGCTATATACAATACCTTGGAATTAGTAGTATATGGTGCAATAAAAAGAGCTTTTGGGATTTATTCATATACGTGAAAAAACAACAATGACCCTTTGAGAAACGGTGATTCTTCCTGATTATATTAGTTTGCACTTTGCAGTAATAATATTATTAAGATATGGATGAGTCTGATTTATACATCAATCAATATGAACACGTTACAGCTATGAAAACCAAAAAAAGACAGAGGAGGAGCTGCTAATTCCATGGACTCTGAAGCCGTGATTCTCTGAAAACAGAAGTGCCACCAGAACCAGCTGGTGAAGGAGATGAAGCAATGTAGTTTGTTCCAGATGCAGAGACAGTGACTGCAGCACCATGTTGAGAAGGAGCCACTCGTGGACTCCATCGAGAAGTATGTGGAACCTGAGAAACAATAAGAACAGCCAATCATCATCATATACATATATGAATGCAAAACCAGAGATTGAGCAAGAAGAAAAGAGAGCCTAGGTTTTATTTTGGATCCAACGATTCTAAGTAATTTGTTTATATTGTTGTATAAGATGAAGGAGAATTGAATATATACCATATTGTGCTGTGAAAAGGCTGCTGCTCTTCTGAGAGGAGATTCAGATGACGAAGAAGCACCACAAAGTCGTTGCACAGTACGAATTTGAGCACTATTATGATTCGCTGCATCATCAGTTTCTCCACCTTCCATGTGAGTACCAGCATTACCTCCCGAGTCATTAGAGACATCCACATGGAGTGGAAGAGCAGGACGAGTCGCTGCTGTCGTTCCTTGCTGTTGCATGTAGCTGCGTCTTTTCAATTCTTCCTCAGCATTTAATATCTGCGTATCCGTTAAGTAATTTGACATGTATTATTACATCGATATTGGTACATAGAGCTGAAGCACTTTTATATAGAGAGAAGAGCAGACACTGGGACTGACCTGCTTAAGCACTTGGACTAGATTGTGTTTCTTTGCATTCAACACTTGTAACCTGTCCTCCACTTCTTTCCGTTTAATCTCTATTTCGGTTGGTACTTTTTCGATTGTTTCAATTGCCTGTTTCGCAAGGAGATAATGCAGTCACGAAACGCAAAACATTAAAGCTATTAGACTTTTTTTGATTGATGGCAATTTGAGATACAGGAAAACAAAACAACTTCACAGATTAATAACAACTACGACCCATATTGGTAACTCTCTTGCGGCTAATTGTTTCATCTATAAGACTTGTTACGTGACAACAACATCCATCAATGCAACTTAAGCTACTTGAGGACACACGTCAAAGCTTGTAACAATGGCGGCTTCGCTTCAACAGTGGCTACTCTACAATTCAACAAATCCGCCACTAATACTGATAAATTCACCTAAACTGATCTAGTTTTCCCAATATTCCTATCTACTTCACCTAGCTCTCCACAAATCTCTCAACGAAGATGATATGTTCAGCTTCAAATCACCTAAGTTATACTCAAATTCCATAGTAGGATCATAAAGAAGTTGAAAATATCAAAGAAACCTAAACATACCTCGACCTTCTCGTTGGCTGCATCTTCCTGTGGCACATTATCAGCTTCCTTCGATTCCTTCACTCCTGCGGGAAGACCTCCGCCGTCTGTTCTAGCTCCTTCAAAACCTCTGTCGTTTTCGTCTTCCCTAACCTGATTCCCACAAACCTCCTCTCTCTTCACCTCAACTAGCTTCTGCTTCCCAGAAGAACCGTTCTCTTCAGATGGAAGAATCGGATCCTCCTGATCGGTAACCAATTCAGTCTTGACGGTAAGGTTGGCGTTAGGGTTGGAATCAACGGGGAGACGAGAAAGGGCTCGTTTACGGCGATGAAGGAGAGATTTGAAATCCTTTCTCGAGAGATTATGGTCCGGCATCCTCCACTCGCGTTTTACGTCGGGAACTTTGTGAAGGTTGCCTCTGTACATTGAAATCGCCACCATCGTCTTCTTCGGGGTTTCCGTTCGTCGGATTCGCCGTTTCGTTCTGTTTCCATGGTCATATGACGATGGGGTTTCGGCTTGCATGACGTTTTGCTCTGAGAGGTGAGAAACGTGCGTCGTTTTTTTTAAAGTAAACTTTATTAAGTAAAACACAAACTACGAAATTAGACCGCTGAAAGCCCCAAACTAAGCCCATTACTATTCAAAAAACAAAAGAAAGCCTAGAGTCAAGAGGAGATGAAAACACTATTTTTCCTCAATTATTAAATAAAAAAAAAATATGGCTACCGTTTTCAAAATAATGCCGTTGAGAAAGAGAAATCCAACAATCTTTAAATTTTGAAAAAACATTAAAAATAAAAATACACTGAATAAACAAACTTGTTCATCATCATCTCTTCAAATCAGTTCACTGTGAAATTGATTTGAATCCGTTCTTAATTTATGATTTATGTGGATAATTCGAGAAAAAACAAGTAAGCAATGAGGAACTCGAAGCTATCAAAACCAAACAAGTCTGAAAATTTAGTAATGTTCGTTTCTCTCAGCAAGAAGAGATGGGTTCAGATACTAATGGTGGTTGGGCTACTACTGTACATACTTCTAGTCACCACGCTCGAAATCCCCGTCGTCTACAGAAACGGGTTCAATGCCTTATCACAGGATCGGTTAACCCGACCCGAGAAGCTCCGTAGCGAGTGGGATTTGCAAGAGAGGTCAGCTCCGGGTCGTCCCATCAGGAGATTAATCTACCGAGAAACAGAATCGGAAGCGCCTGCTCGAGCTCTGGTTAGCTCAGAACTGAGAAGAACGGTACGGATTACATCCGGGTTGAAGTTTGACCCGGAAACATTCGACCCGAGTAGTAAAGATGAGTCCTTTGAGCTCCATGAATCGGCCAAGGTAGCTTGGGAAGTTGGTGGGAAGCTGTGGGAAGAGCTTGAATCTGGGAAAACCTTAAACACTTTGAAAGAGGAGGAGAGGAAGAAGGTTAAGAACCATGGCTCGAGTTCTTGCCCGCTCTCGGTTTCGTTATCCGGGTCGGATCTTTTGGCTCGTGGGAACCTCATTGAGCTTCCTTGTGGGTTAGCATTGGGATCACACATCACAGTGGTGGCGAAGCCACGCGCTGCTCACTCAGAGATGGACCCGAAGATAACAATGTTGAACGGAGAAGATGAAGCTGTGAAGGTTTCACAGTTTATGTTGGAGCTGCAGGGGTTGAAGGCAGTGGAAGGGGAAGATCCACCTCGGATTCTTCACTTCAATCCTAGGCTTAAAGGTGATTGGAGTGGTAAGCCTGTGATTGAGCAGAACACTTGTTATAGGATGCAGTGGAGCTCGGCTCAAAGATGTGAAGGTTGGAGATCTAGTGATGATGAAGAAGCAGGTGAGTTCAATGTACTGTCTTACTTTATTAGTAGTTAGTGTTGCTTGAGTTTTAGACAAACGACCAAAGAATGACCTTTGTTTCACAGTTGATGGTCAGGTTAAGTGCGAGAAGTGGGTTCAAGAAGATTTTATTTCTTCTAAAGAAGAGACTAACACGGCAACATGGTGGTTGAGTCGTTTTATTCGCCGGAGTAAGAAAGTAACAATAGAATGGCCATTTCCATTCACTGAGGACAAGCTCTTCGTGCTTACACTAACTGCTGGATTGGAGGGTTATCACGTTAGTGTTGATGGGAGGCATGTCACATCCTTCCCTTACCGAACTGTAAGTGATGCTTCCTTCAGAACACTCTTTGAATTGCTTTTGGAACAGTAATAAAAGATCAGAAAATGATATTTGTTTGTGTGTGCTTTTGACTATATGAAGGTTTTTACACTTGCGGATGCTACTGGTCTAACTGTTACTGGGGATATAGATGTTGACTCTGTTTTTGCTGGCAATCTCCCAACCTCGCACCCTAATTTTGCTCCTCAGAGGTATCTTGAGCTCTCAAGCAACTGGCAGGCCCCATCAATACATGATGAAGAAGTTGAGTTGTTCATTGGTGTTCTTTCTGCGGGTAATCATTTTGCTGAGCGGATGGCCGTGAGAAAGTCTTGGATGCAGCATAAACTCATCAGATCTTCCAAAGTAGTGGCTCGGTTCTTTGTGGCATTGGTATGTTTAGCATAGTTGCAGTGAGGTTCTATGAGGCTAGTCGTTTTAGATCTTCTTGATCAGGATTGGAATCAATAAATTTTTCAAACAAATTGATGCTGAGTGTTTGGTATAAACGTAGCACTCGAGGAAGTCAGTCAATGTGGAGCTAAAGAAGGAAGCTGAATTCTTTGGGGACATAGTTATAGTACCTTACATGGACAGCTATGACCTGGTTGTTCAGAAAACTGTTGCAATCTGCGAGTACGGGGTGAGGTTTTTATTCTAAGAATCAACGAGTCAACAAATTTGGTGTCACTTCTTCAGTGATTCATGGATAAAACCACTTACTCAACATTTTGGTTTGCAGGCTTATCAGTTGGCTGCCAAACACATTATGAAGTGTGACGATGACACATTTGTCCGCATAGATGCGGTTCTCAGTGAAGCGAAGAAAACACCTACGGATAGAAGCTTGTACATTGGCAACATCAATTATTATCACAAGCCTCTTCGCCAAGGGAAATGGGCTGTTTCATATGAGGTAATATTTGAAGAACAAGAAAAGTGATAAATTTGGTATTTTGCTTCTTTGTTCCAGAGATGTAAAAATCTCAAACTCGTACTAAATTTATTCAACGAGTTCTACAGGAATGGCCAGAGGAAGATTATCCTCCTTATGCCAATGGTCCTGGCTACATACTGTCAAGAGATATCTCCCGCTTCATCGTAAAGGAGTTTGAGCACAAACTAAGAGTAACCAATCATCTTTGTTTTAAAAAGAGTATTAGAGACAATTTATAACTATGTGATGTGTAATATACATCATTTTCATTCTGCTTTAGTTATTCAAAATGGAAGACGTGAGCATGGGAATGTGGGTGGAACAGTTCAACAACAGCGTGAAGTCTGTGGATTATGTGCACAGCTTAAAATTCTGCCAGTTTGGTTGCATAGAGAATTACTTAACAGCGCATTACCAATCGCCTAGACAGATGATCTGTCTGTGGGAGAAATTGGTCTTGACGGGCAAACCTCATTGCTGCAACTTGAGATGACACAACAGTGCGTTGTTTTGTTCTGTTTATATCGTTTGGTCGTGAGAAAAAGAAATAATTTTTTAATGAGAAAAGTTTTTGTTGCATAAAAGATGAGCGCCCGCGGTATATGTGTAGTCTAAACCTTTTAGCAGCTCAATGAATCCTTGAATCATTCATTCACATTCATTTTTCCCCCTTGATCTTGATCATATGATGCTATTTTGATTACACTTTAACCAAATTCATACTGAAGGTACCTCTATATGGTCTCAAAATGTCAACCCAACCAAATATTCTCAAAATGTTTTAGCTTTTACTTCAAAACTATCTTTTAAGAGGCAAGCTGTTTAGAGTTGCTGTATATATCAGGAGAGGCAAACTCTTGAGAGTTGGTGAAATGAATACAAAAGGTCAAGAAGATAAACAATCTTCACTTCTCCTGTGGAATCTACAATCCTTGAGGTCGTCTAGTTTCATTTTTAACTACTGAAATGTTTTAATAATCTGATCCATAAAGAAATTGCTTCATCTCCTTATGCAGTCTTATAGTTTCTATTCTAGCTATCAAGTGCTCCTAGAGCTTTCATATCCTCCAAGAAAGCGGAATAAGACTGGTCGATGCTCTGTGGCTTTGACGGTGCTGATGTGTTGGTGGCCGACGCTGGCTTTACCGGGGCAGCATAAGTTGTAATAGTCCTTGGTGTAAATCCCAGGGTGCTCACTGTCGAAGTGTTTGGCTTTGGTTTGGTTGTAGCTACTGACTCTCTTTTGACCCGAACTGATGCAGGGACCTGAATATCAGAAAACAAATCAGAATCCAAATGAATGTACAGATAAATGGGCCATATAGTTAGTTATGCACTATTTATTATTGTAAATCATGTCCACTCACCATGGATGTAAGCTCAGGTGTGTGCTGAGCAAGTGGTCTCTTGACAACCGTAGGAGCAGCAGCTTTTACATAAGATGGTTTTTGTGGCACATATGGCCTACTCATTGCATGTCCATCTTGAAAATTAGGTGGTGGTCCTCGAGGAAGTGGCGGTCTCATCATAGGAGGTGGTCGAGCATAAGGCAGCCTTGGGACTCCTAGATGACCCAACATTCCATGAGGAGCGGGTCCAGGAAGGGGGCGCATATCTGGAGGCAGCGGTGGAAAGTGTAATATCCCTGGATGCAGAAGATCAGGCTGTAAATTAGAGAGTAAAGCTGGTTGGTGCTGTTGAGGTAAGAGTGGTGGTGTAACCATTGTTGAGAAGTTAGCATCTTGAAGATTGCTACTAGTAGTATCAGAATTTAATGGACCACCATCAGATCCATTGCTTACAGGTTTCGGGGGAAGCCCAGGCGGAGGAGGAGGGATAAAAGTCACAGTAGAGACCTGCACGATGGGAACACAAAATGAATCTCGGTTTAACCTTTCTCTGATATGTAACTTCCATTAGACATTTTTGATTATTGACAACCTAATGCAGAATTTTAACAATCCACAAACTTGCTTTGTCCTAACTTATAAAAAAAATCTTTCCTCAAAATTTATGAAAGCTATCAGTCACACATTAGGATTGGTATATACTCTAGAATGAGTTTCAGTGCAAAATTACCTTATGGTCGCTGAAGGTTTGATCTGATGAGGGAAGGATATTGCTATCAGTTTCACTTCCACTAAGGCCAGGTGGAGGTAGTTGGGAAGATTGAGGAAGGGGAGGAGGTGGCGGAAGAGGAGGACGAACCGAAACCCGCTCATTTGGTGGGGGACCAGGGGGCGGTGGTGGAAAAGCAAGTCCAGTAGTTGGGACAGGAGGGTTTGGAGGCAATGGAGGTGGAGGTGGAGGTGGAATAGGCAAAGTAGAGCCTGGGCTACTGCCATCTATTAGGAGAGGTGGAGGCGGGGGAGAAGTCATTACAGCATCTTCTAACTCAATATTTGAAAATGATGCAGCACCGATAGAGGAAACACCATCTATGGGGATTCCAGGTCCTGCAACATCAACAAATCTTTTTAAGAGAGAGAAGGTAGGAAACAATACTATTTTTTTGTATGGGTAAAGAGAGGCATTTAACAAAAGAAAAAGAGTACCTGTTGAGGATTTATACATGGGTGGCTTTCCAGGGGGAGGGGCACCAGTCGGGTTCAATGTAGGATGATAATAAACAGAATCCTGTCATCATACAATAGTAGTAAGGTAAGGGAAATCTAAAAGCAGGAAAGAGAAACAAAGACGAAGAGAAGCTAAGTAAGTACTTGTGGTGTTAGGTTCCTTGATCTTGCATCCTCCTCGCCAGTTCTTCGTTGTTGGGGTAGGTGGCTATATAGAAACACAAGAAACAAGATATAAATCATAGGAAGCCAAGGGCATCATCTCATAATAACTTTGAATATTGATAGAGAACTAAAGAACTCAAAAAGTTCACCTAAACATAACAGAAGTTGTAGGCTTCCCCTGCTCCTTCATTTTATCCTCATGTTCCTAGAGAAAAAAAAAACACAAAAAAAGAAAGAAGAATAAGACGACATTAAATTCCAACAATGTACTCATCCTAATAAGAAACCAAAAGGATTCTGTTTATACCTTCCTCTTCTTCACAACCATCTGCAATGTATCTTCAAGTTGTCTCTTTTTATGTTTTCTTGCTTTGTCCAACGCACCTTCAGCCTCTACACCAAATCAATTAGAACCTCTGTGTCAGTAACTTATAAGCTGATTGACATTGCAAAAACTATAGGATGATGATGATGATGATGATGACTTACTTGACATATCGAGTTTCCTGATCTGTTCCTTGATTTGTTCAGGATCCTTCTTCAAAATTCCCACCTCTCTTACTTTATATCTCACTAACTTGTTCTGCATTAGCAACAACAAAAGTATAATTAACCCACACAGCTAATAGGACATCCCTGCAATTTCTTTGTTCAAAAGACCAACAACTGCTATTGAATCTACCCAAAAAAACAAGAGCTCGAGAAGCTCATAACAACCTAAACTAAAACCATTCAGCAATTCGATTTTACAAATAAGCATCCCTAATAGAATTGTTCAAAAAATAAAAAAATCAAAAACCCTAATTACTTACACGGAATAGTTCTTTCTGTCGTTGCTCTTTGCGGAAGACATCGGTAGGGTTCATCGCCTTCCCTCCTTTCGTCTTCTTCTTCATCTTTGCTTTTTTTTTCCCATTTCCAATTCCAATCCCAAAAAGAATTTGTAACATTTACTTCCCTTGATCGCACAATTGATGAACTTGATTTGATTCCCTACTATATATGTGCTTTTAAGTGTTTTAATAACAGATACAAATGGGCTATAATTTAATGAAAAAAGCCCATACTTGGCCCATTAAGTCATTTGGACTAAGCACGTGCGGAATAACAACACTGTAAGCTATTTTCATAGGAGAAGTAAAACTGCCGGCGGCGGATGAGAGACGCGGAGATGCTACGCCGCCGCCGCCGATCTGCAACTCTCGTTTCGGTGGTTGAATGTATTGATTCGTGTTGAGATTCTTCAGTTAATGTGATATATAAGCTATTTTGCTGAATGTGTGAAGAGATTATTAGATTAGTGTGACCTGTAGAAGGTTTCACTTAGTTATAAAAGCTAACGACTGGTTTAAATGTGTGGTTTTGTGAGAATTAGAGAGATGGGTTTTGTCTTTGTTGACGGTGGTGCTGTTAATGATACGAGTTGAATAAGAAAGCTTAAAGAAAGGAACATTGTTTGCCTTGCTTGATAAGACCTCAAGTATATAATCAGAAGACTGTTCGATATAATCAGAACACTGCAACTCTCGTTTTGGTGGTTGAATGTATTGATTCGTGTTGAGATTCTCCAGTTAGTGTGTTAGGAGATTAGATTAGTGTGATCTGTAGATGAAGCAGAAGATTTCACTTACATATGGAGCTAACGACTTGTTTAAATGTGTGGTTTTTGTGAGAATTAGTGAGAGGGTTTTGTCTTTGTTGATGGTGGATCATGGTGGTGTTAATGATACAAGTCGAATGAGAAAACCCTTTTGGCTTACTAATACTTTTGGTTTCTCTGTTGAGTGCTCCCATCTTCTTTTTAGTTTGTAACTCTTGGTTTCATCAGCATTGTAAAACTCTTTGATGCCTATGTTCTACAGAGTATTTGCTTCCTACCAGCCACTGATGCACGCAATCAATTCTGAGACATTCGATGTAGTTACCAATTCAACGCAGCCACGGTGGGATCCTATATTCGCTCTGTGAAGTTGGTTGGTTACTTGTATCTATTTATGATAAGAAAGCTTCGAGAAAGGAACATTGTTTGCCTTGCTTTTGGTTGGTTGATAAGACCTCAAGTATATAATCAGAAGATTGTTTGATATTAGATGATGTATATACACTCAGTCAGGTGTATAACCATCTGCACGGTTATCACATTAGTGTTGATGGGATGGGAGGCATGTCACATCTTTCCCTTTCCGAACTGTAAGTGATACCTTCCTTCAGAACACTCTTTAAATTGCTTTTGGAGCAGTACTAAAGATCAGAAAGTGATATTTGTTTTTGTGTGCTTTTGGCCATTTGAAGGGTTAATGCACTTGGGGATGCTACTGGTATAACTGTTACTTGGGATGTAGATGTTGACTCTGTTTTTGCTGGCTCTCTCCCAACCTCGCACCCTAATTTTGCTCCTCAGAGATATCTTGAGCTCTCAAGCAATTGGCAGGCCCCATCAATACCTGATGAAGAAGTTGAGTTATTCACTGGTATTCTTTCTGCGAGTAATCATTTTGTTGAGCGGATGGCCGTGAGGAAGTCTTGGATGCAACACAAACTCTTCAAATCTTCCAAAGTAGTGGCTCGGTTCTTTGTGGCAGTGGTAAGTTTAGCATAGTTGCAGTGAGGTTGGTTCTTTAAGGCTAGTCGTTTTAGGTCTTCTTGATTAGGGTTGGAATCAGTAACAACATTTAAACAAATTGATGCTGAATGTTTGTATAGCACTTGAGGAAGTCAGTCAATGTGAACAAATTGGTCTTGACAGGCAAACCTCATTGCTGCAACTTGAGATGACACAACAGTGCCTTGTTTTGTTCTGTTTAAATATCGCTTAGTTGTGAGAAAAAGAAATAGATTTCCAATGACAACAGGTTTTGTTGCATAAAAAATGAGCGCCTTTAATGTATATGTGTAGTCTAAACCTTTTAGCAGCTCAATGGATCCTTGTTGAATATCCTTCATTCAAATTTCATGTTCTATTGTGATTCTGCTCACACTTTAACCAAAATTCAAAATCCTCTATATGGTCTCAAAAATGTTATACAACCAAACCAAATATTTTAAAGACATCAAAACAATTTAATTAACATTTTTTTTTCTATTATTATTTTTAATGTAAAGACATCTCCCTCTAAAGATGAGGGAGGGAGATGGTCTAAGTAACTTTCCCTATATATACACTCCCACAAAAGCTTTGTAGTTTTTTCTTAAAATCTTTCCTTTCGTTAATTTATATTTATTGGTGGCTAAAAATGGCAACCAGTAATCTCCTCGCCACGAGCAACGCCGTCAAATTGAATGGTGTCAGCTTCTTCTCCTATTTTACCGGCAAACCTAACCGCTACTTGGCTCGTTGTTGGTCGCAGATTACTAGTACCCCTAGAGTCCAAACTTCGTGTTGTTATCGTCAGACGTCTTTGAAAGCTGCGACGTCGTCAATGAAACCTAAGGTAGAATCAGGTCCTAACAGTGACGGAATTGGAATCGTCCGTTTCTTAAGAGGAAAAAGCTATCTCGTTACTGGTGCAACAGGGTTTCCTGCCAAAGGTAAGTAAAAACTCTAAATTAGAATTATCTTCTTATCCAACTAAACTTATTTTCAGGGTTATAAATTGTTTGTTGCAGTGTTGATTGAGAAATTGTTGAGGGAAAGTCCTGAGATTGGGAAGATCTTCCTTCTGATGAGATCCAAGGATCAAGATTCAGCAAACAAGAGACTCTAGGATGAGGTTTGTTTTAAACGTTTTCATTCCCAACCATTTTAATTTTGGTTCCTTATCACATTTTTGTACCCTTTTTTCATTTTTCAAACAGATCATAAGCTCGGATCTGTTCAAGCTTCTGAAGCAGATGCACGGGAGCTCTTATGAAGCTTTCATGAAGACCAAGTTAATTCCAGTAATTGGAGACATTGGAGAAGACAATCTAGGGATCGAACCTTTAATAGCAGACATGATTGATTAGTGGGGAGATTGATGTCATTATCAGTTGTGGTGGTCGTACAACATTCGACGACAGGTGTGTTCCTCTGCGGAAACAGATACGACTCTGCCCTAAATGTCAATGCTCTTGGACCTGATAGGCTCTTAAGCTTCGGAAAAGAATGCAAAAATTTGAAACTTTTCCTCCATTTTTCAACTGGTATGAGTTTTTAATTGTTTTGGCCGAGTGTAAGAGGTTTTTGTAGAGAACTTTGAAAAACTTTTTTTTTTGGGGATATGTAGCTTACGTGACTGGCAAGAAAGAGGGGACAGTACTAGAGACTCCTCTCTGTATCGGAGAAAACATAACTTCTGACTTGAACATCGAATCAGAGCTAAAACTAGCTTTCGAAGCTGTAAAAAAGTTCCATGGCTGCGAAGAAAACAAGAAACTGAAAGAACTCGGCTTTGAAAGGTGACAATGCACGTGAAATAATATGTCTGTTATGTTATGAGAAACAGAGCTCAACACTATGGGTGGGAAAACAGTTACACATTCACAAAAGCCATAGGGGAGACTATAATTAACAGCAATCGAGGAGATTTTCCTGTACTGATCATAAGGCCTAGTATTATCGAAAGCTCTTACAAGGAGCCTTCCCCTGGCTGGATCCAAGGATTAAGGTTTAAAAATTGTTTTTTTACAAGGAACTATAATAGATTAGCTTGTGTTTTTTTTAACTGAAAATTAATAAATATATATATAAAAAAAAAAACAGAATCCAATCATAGTGGCCTATGCCAAAGGCCAACTTGCTGACTTCTTGGGAGATTCTCAAGCTTTATTATACGTTATACCAGTTGACATGGTTGTGAACGCTGCAATAGCAGCCATGGCAAAGCATGGTTGTGGTGTCCCAGAGCTCAAAGTTTACAATGTCACTTCTTCATCTCATTCGAATCCCATGCGTTGGTGAATTGATGGACCTCTCTCATCAACATCTTTGTGACTCTCCACTGGAAGAAACAGTGATAGACTTAAAGCGTATGAGATTCCACAGTTCCTTAGAGAGTTTCACTTCCTCTTTATCAAACACAATAACAAAACAGGAAAGAGTGATTGACAACGAAGGAAGAGGATTGAGCATGAGAGGAAAGAGGAAGCTAAACTATTTTGTGTCATTGGCAAGAACATATGAGCCTTACACATTCTGTTGGTTTTGGTGATCCATTCAAAGCTCGACATGTTTCAAGTGATGATACTCATCAATTGTTGAGTATATTAAACCATCACCTTCCAATGACTGAATAACACCAAAAAAAAAAAAAAAAAAAAGCAAACTCATGAACTTTGCAGAGTAAAGAGAGATATATGTTTTAAGGAGAAAGAGGGTACTAGAGCTTGTTCTTTGAAATCTTCAATTGCTGAACCATTTCATCAATGTGTATCCCCTGTTCTCTTGCACTGCAGTGAACAAATAACAATAGTTAGGTGCTGCAACAGCCGCGAGCAAACTCAAACTCACGTGCCAGCAGGTTGCTTTAGAAACTCTAAACTCTAAGTTGTTATTTGGTAGATATAGTGAATTGTTTCTCCTCTCTGGTGATTTGAAGGTTGTTATAAAATCCAATTTTTTATATATATCATTAATCTCTACGTAAAAGTCCAAGTTTAAAAGATTTGTGTTGCATACCAAAATCAATCTTGTAATGAATTAATAGTGTGAAACCTCTAGATTAACTAAATTATCACTACTACAATTACACGTCTACAACCACAACAAAAAAAAATAATAACAAAATTTGAAACCCTAATTAGACTTTGGACACGCGGATTAACTAAATCCCTAATTACAACCATAACCAAAAAAAAATACATGTTTTGAAACCCTAACTAGACTCTGTTTCACTAATTTGTTACGTGTAAACAGGTTGGCGACAGAGAGGGCATGAGTTTTTTTGTCGATTCAACCACTGGATGACACATTCTTCATGAAAAAGATGGAAGCAATTAGGCATAGGGTAGATTCGATCAACCTCGCATCCCGACTCCAACAAATTCTCCAAACAAATCGCACAAGTCTTCGGTTCTTCTTCTTCTTCGCTCTCTTTGTCCACCAGATCTGTACTTGTAGATGGACCAGAGCTACAAGGCACGACGATGTATTCCTTGTGTGTCAATGTGATATAGACTGTAATGAATAAGGGTTGTTGTGGTGTCAAGTCAGAACATTGACTTCTGAGTTGTTGGGCTTTAACAAGAATCTGATCGGATATTTGTTTGGACATGAGACGATCGTGGAGTTCGCTGAGAACAAGTTGATAGATGTAGTTTGGTTCGAAGGTTTCGAACTTGAGATAGATGAGTGGGTCGGAAGGAGAAGAATCGTCTAGGTAAGATCTGAAACTCGTAACACTGTCATCGTTCTTGTCTATGATAAGTTCTTCGACTTTTCTGTCTCGTCTGATTATTACTTCGCTTAAGAACTTTAACAAGGGATGAGACCAACCCGATACATGAACATTGACGTCGACTGGTTTGGTTTCCATTATCATCGATCGGAGTGAATTTAGAGAAAGAGAGAGATGGATGAGACTTGAGAGTCGTAAAAGAGATTGGAATAAGAAAGAGAGAGAGTGAGAGAGATTGTTGTGAAAGATGAAATTGTGGAGAAGTGCGGTGTAATGTTATTATGTTTAAGGTTTAGCCCTATTTATATACTTAGCAATAAAGCAAAACTCTGATTATAATTTGTTTTAATGGGTCAATTTACATACAATTTCCTTTTTTTTTTTTCTTTCCCAATTTTCTTTTTTGCTTCTCCAAAATTGTTTTTTAACGCTCGTTTGTTGTGCTTGTATTTTTTTTTTATTTTTTTTTATTATTTTTTTTTAATATTGTGGAGAAGAGCGTTCGTTTCTTGTTTTTAATATTAATTAGGGATTTTTTTTTTAACATTATTATTTTTATTATTAATAACTCTCCAATATAGCAAAACGGGAAGCAATACACTGTGACTGGGAGATTCACACGGGCACAAAAGGGAAAAAGCAACAAGTAAAAAGAGATCTGAAGGGTATGGGTTGAACAACAACACGAGCCCACCTAGCTACTAGATCTGGCGTTTGCGAGGGAGACTTCTTTGAGGCTTCACCTCGGACTCGGAGCAAACGAATCCGCAACCCGTGTTAGAATCGATGACAAACCAAAGCCCGAAACTTCCTTCCCAGAATAGGAAGAGCTTTTAGACAGCTGCGCCCTGATTCCTCAAGTCTCCCTACCTAGCAACAAGAGAAAGCCACAACTAAAACCCTCGATTTCCGGCGACCACCGCCTCAGATCCGGTCCAGCGAAAGCTTTGTAACGGCGGTGCAGACGGATTGTGGCTCAATCAAACCGAAACCCCAAGACAAGCCTGCAAGATCTCAAGAGATCCGCCGCAACAAGCGGTGAAACCCACCGATCCACCTTCTGTCTTCCACAGCCGTCAAACCCAGAGAGCCAAGCCGAGAGAGAAGGAGGCTCTTCTCAACTCACCGGGAGAAGCCAAGATATGAGCACAAAGGGCAGATCTACCACGCCTCATCACCGCCGGAGAGAAAGGGATGTCGACCACCGTGCTTCACTCACTCAAGGATCACTTTCTGCAATTAAGCGCAGCACAATCATCTCATCTCCACCCTTAATTTGCTCGATTAGTTTCGATTCTCTCTGATCAAAAAAAAAAAAAAAGAATTAAACCGGATGTAAACCGATACCTTGAACCGGAGGATTTTAGTCAATAGTTGAGATTGAGAACGACGGCAAAATCTTTCTTCATCCCCACCCATCTCTACCAAATTCACTGAACCCTCAAAAAAAAGCTTTCAGATTATACCGACCCACATAAGTCAATATATATACCAGGCTTGACGACACCAATACAGTAAGTCTGATACATGAGATGTCAATGGAAGAGAGAAAGATGTTTGGGTTCGATATCAAAAGCATTGACTGGGAGCATTACATTGTCAACGTTCATCTTCCAGGTCTCAAAAAAGGAATTCCTTTCAGTGAAGACTTAAGTTGAAGAGAGTTATTTGATGATTATATATGAATTTAATTATACTGTATTCCGTTAATTTAATATTGTCAGTAGTCATGGGTTTAATAAGCTCTTGCAAGAGCAGTAATTAAGATATGGTTCGTTTTGGTTTTGAAATAATCGGGTGAGTGAAACCCAAGGACAAGAGTCTTGTTTAATTAATGTTTTTCTTCCAAGTTAGCTTTACTCTATGAGAATAATTAACTACTTAAAATAACTTTAGCATGCACCTTTTACCAAAAAAAAAAAAACCTTTGGCATGCATGCATGCTCTAAGTGCTTTGTTCACTCATCAGTGTATCAGCATTAACTATTATTAACTCTTTTAGTTTATGCACATTTTCTCCTATAATATCCATTGGATTATTTTATTATTAGTTATACATTTGCCCTTTTTCTCATATTACAAATTTCTTACCTAAACTATAGGTCCTATCACAATTGGGGACGTATATTTGAACAGTAAAGACCAATTTTTGGTGTGCTTATAAAGAAGAAACAAAGCGAACTACCAAACATAAGATTTTTTGTCCAAGAAGCTTTAACATATCCACCAAAAGGGCAAAGGTATAACAACAAAATCGATCATTCATTTCATTCCCCTCGAATGATATATTCTTTCACAAAATTAAAAGTCTATCGAGTATTAGTGGTTCGTTCACCTTAATTAAGCTTTGATTAGTCGTCTGATTGTGTCGAATATGTTCTGTTCATCACAGGAATTATCTGGTTACAATCCATCAACGTTACAAATCTGAACTTTAAAAGCGTAGAGGAGCACGCAGAAATAGTTAACATAATACTATACATAAATCTCTTGAGTGCCACACCGATAATGTTGGGTGCCCTAAACACAACCCCGGCTTACAGACTTTAGAGCAAATTCTTTTTTTTTTCCTCCTTATACTAAAGAAAAAATTATGGGACGGTTCATAGTATATTTATACTAAAAGTTTAAAAGATACTGAAATATGTTATGAAATAAGTGTAATTATCCATCACCACATGTGTCTTCCATGACACATATACTTTTGTTTGGTGTAACACTGGTTCACCACTTCACCACTTGTGCTTTACATTTGTACACTTGTCTTTGTTTTCTTGTGTAGTGCATAAGTGATCAGTCTTATCACTAGTATATATAGAAGTTATGTATATGAGAAGAATAAAAAGAAAAGAAGAGAAGTAATAATAAAAAGTGTTTTATACATAACAATACACATACGTAAATATTTATATACTATAGTATATATATGTATACATATATATATATATAATAATCTTATATACTTGCGATTATTTTTTATAACAAAATCTAATTTTTTGGACAAGGTTCTTTTTTCTTTTTTACAAAATTGAGCATTTTTTCATATACGTGTATCATTTACTCTTAGATAAAAATTTAAATGAATTTTAACTAAAAAAACCAAAAAAGCAAAAATTTGTGAGACCCCAAGCCGTCGCTTAGGTCACCTGCCCTCGGAACAATAGTACTAAATTGATTAAACAAGACATCTTTTATTTACAGTAAAACTTCTATAAATTAATACTTTTAAATTAATATTCGCTATAAATTAATAAAAAATTTCGGTTCCAAATTGGACTAGTGTAAAAAATAACACATTTCGATAAAATAATAAGATAATATTTTTTTTGATAATCTTATGTAAAAATATGGTCTCATCAATATCATAAATTAATAATCAAATAAATTATATATATATATATATATACATATATATCTAAGAAAATATAGTGAAATATGACTCTATTGTTGTTTGACTATTCTTGAATTTGCATTTTTGTTGGAACTCATCTCTAATCTTTTTCATTGTTGTATCTCAATCACATCCAAATATTGTAGAGAGTTTATATGCGATAATTGCTTATTTAGTAACTGGTTCTAAATGTACCACAATATCTTATTCGATTTTATCATTTCCATAAAAGATAGTAGTAGCAATTTCTTTAAAACTCTAAACTTTTAACATTTATCATTTTTACCTAGATAATTTAGTAAACAATTCAAATTCATCCAATTACGACAGCCAATATTTTAAATTAAGAAAATTCTCTAAAAATGTAAATGATAACAAAAGTATTTTATGTTGTAATATAAAATTTTCAAAATTATGAAAATGAGAAAATCTCTTCATAAATTAATAAAATATTAATTTATCGATAAATTAAAATCTCTATAAATTAATAAAATTGTATGATCACAACCTTATTAATTTATAGAGATTTTACTGTAAAAGTTTTTTTTTTTCAAATTTGCTCGAAACAATAAATTATAAAAAAAACCTACGTTTTCTATCCTTAAAACTGGTTATTCACAATTTAAAACATGCAGTTTCACCACTAGATCCGCTTGACCCCCCATCAACCTAACCCGTTAATTCCTAAGAGTATCCCCATTGCACAAAATAGAGTGGATGTGTTAAAAATTTAAAATAATTAAATTTTAACCTATAATATACGACGAGATAATTTATTTATAACTAAAAATAAATAAATTTGAAGTTGTAATTGTTTATTAATATTGTTTGCTTTCTTTAGTGTTTTTTTTTTGTCAACAAAGAATCAGCTCAAACGAACCAATTAGGAGGAAAATTGACTTTCTTTAGTGTTTAAGATTGTATAATTATATTTTGATTATTAATTATATGATTCAACTCGCGATAATTTTTTTTAAAATCTAATATTATTTTTTAAATCTAATATTAATTTAATCAACTTAATCAGATTTGTCTATTACTTTAATATTGACAATGTTAACAAAATAATGTAATGATGTTTTACCTGTATAGCATCGAGTTAATAATATTTTAACTTTTAAAAAATTTAAATTATTTAAAATAAAAAATCAAAGTAAACCAAATAAAAATTATGAATTTGAATGAGTTATAAATAAAGCTCCCTACTCATTAGTAATATATGTCCCTTGAAAAAATTGAATTATGATGCAGAAAAATCACAAATTTTATTAAGTAAATGCTTTCTATAATAATTTAAATTAACATAAATATAAGATCAAATAAAAGTGAAAGGAGAATTATATATTTATGTTTGAATTAGATACAAAGATTTATGAAAATTAGATAAATTTGGAAATGTTTTGGTTTCAATGATCTTCCATGTAATTAAGTATAACATAAATGTTATTTTGTCAAATGTATCTTAAAAATGTTAATATAGATTAATAGATAGTTAAAAGAAGTTGGGGAGTGTAAGTATGTGCTTTTAACAGATACAAATGGGCTATAATTTATAGAAAAGCCCATACCTGGCCCATTAAGTCAATGGACAAACAAAGCACGTGCGGAAACACTGTAAAACTATTTCCATCGGACAAGTAAAACTGCCGGCGGCGGATGAGAGATGCGGAGAAGCTACGCCGCCGCCGATCTGCGACTCTTGTTTTCGTGGTATTGATTCGTGTTGAGATTTGTCATTTAAGGTGATAAGCTATTTTGCCGAATGTGTGAACTGAAGAGATTATTAGATTAGTGTGACCTGTAGATAAATGAAGCAGAAGGTTTCACTTAGTTATGAAGCTAACGACTGGTTTAATTAAATGTATGGTATTGTGAGAATTAGAGAGTTGGTTTTGTCTTTGTTGAAGGTGGTTGTGTTAATGATACGAGTTGAATAAGAAAGCTTCAAGAAAGGAACATTGTTTTTTTTGCCTTACTTGTGGTTGGTTGATAAAGAACTCAAGTATATGATCAGAAGACTGTTAGAAGATTTATATACACTCAGTCAAGTGTATAACCATATACACAAGAATTTTAAAAGCTTCAACAGAAGTAGCTGGTCTACTTGAAATAGAGAGGGACAAGTTTCTTCAAGGTTTCAAACACACTTGTGAAGGGATCAAACTGGACTGACTTTCTTAATTCCAGATCTGGAAACTGGTTTGTCAGCGTTTTCTCCATACCTGGCATGGTCATCATGGCAGCTAGCTCACCATCAGACATCACTTCACAGTCCTGTGGTGTATCTTTGATTTTTTCCGGATCATAGCCAAACTGTGCCAAGTAGTTCTTGTTCTTGGCGATGAACTCAGGTCCTGGGTTAGGTGTCCTTGAGTATATCTAACATATCAAACACATTGAAGTTATTAATTATACAAGAGAATGCAAGAGATATCTCAAATCCTTTTAAGTTCTTTGTCTTTTGAATCACCTGAACAAAGCCCTTGTCTTTGGCGCCAGAAACTAGAGCGTAGTTGTCGTAGTCAGTGGCTATGACATCATAAGGCAACTTGGGGATGAAAGGAATAGTTGGAAATCGAAGGAAACACTTCTCTTTAATCATCTCTTGCTTTTCTAAGTCAGTCTCGCTTTTCTCCAGGTCTTCTGCTCCAATGCATTGAACTTTTCCTCTGATTCCTGTTATATACCCATCAGGGCTGCCGTGTACACAAAACGTATCTACCCGGATGGCTGGTTCCTTCATATCAAACGAGTATACCCCCTTGCAACAATTTTGGAAATTTAGAGTTTGTCAAGATTGCATTAGTTCACTATGGAGAGTGGTAATGTCTAGTTGAAGAAACAAACTACCTGGGTGCAGTGGCAGTCTTCTTGGCCTTGACCTGCAAAGCCACGCTTAAGAGAAGCTACTTCGAACCATCTTCCAGAGTATCTAACTGGGTCAAAGTTCTTAGCAGTCATGCCTCTCATCATCATCATCATCATTGTTTCCGGGTCACCACCATCAGATGGACTTTCAAGTGGAAGAGTCAGCTTGTTGTTTTCTTCCACAGCAGCACTGCCTAGTTGGCAAATGTTCTGATGACCAGACGAGAGATCCAACGCAACACCCTGCCAGAAGAAACTCAGAAGGTTAAAACAACTTGTTGGCTCTCCAATCAGACATGCTTAATTGCAATGTCGGCTCCAGCATACCTGGCCTGCCTGAGATAAAAGCAAAATAGCTGCCAACCCTGAAACTAGATGCTTTCTCAAAGCCAGGTTTCCAATTGGCTTCTCCAATGAACATTTTAAATCAAGAAACCCTGTGGAAGAAGTACAGTAGCACTTGACTGTGACAGAGCAATGAGATCTCCTGTCTATCCTGATCAGAGAACATCTTCTGTTTCATAAAAGAAACAACAAGGGATAACAGAAACCTGAGGTCAGTTAACCTTGAATTAATCTATCCATAACCGGAGACAGTTTCATTCCAGGATCTGATTCTGTAACTTTGTCCTAAAACTAACTAAAATGAAGCTCTATGCATTGATGATTACTTGAGGTTGATTGGAGAGTTAGTTGTTAGGGTTCAATATATAAAAATCCTACCTTGATGTCGTAGTAGCAGCAGGTGGAGAGAAGCCATGAGAAAAAACTGGTCTCGAGATGCTTATGCTACTATTTACCATTCTCTCTCTCTCAACTTGTTTCGGTCGCCACAGATTTTTGTGTCTTTTTTTTTTTGTTTTTTTTTTAATTTTATTTAAAATGTTGACAGGTTGGGAGCTTGATATTTTATGGGTGAATTAGGTGAGTGACAAAAAAAAAACTAACAAATAATATAACCATTAATTTGAAAAAATTAGATATTTAGGAGTAAGGGTAAAGTAAATTACTTTTTTGGGTTTTATAGTTTAGGAGTAATGGTGGATGGGTGACCGGCGGTGATGGTGTACGGTGGTCCGGCGGTAGTCCAGTGGTGGTCCGGTGGTGATCCAACGGTGATCCAGCGTGGTTCGGCAGTGTTCTGGTGGTGGTCCGATGAGGGTGGTCGGAGGTGGTGGTCGCCGGAAATAGTAGTCGTTGGAAGTGGTGGTGGTGGCCGCCGGAAGTGGTTGTAGGAGGTAAGGAGTGTGGTCTTAGGGGGTGGGGTTGGTGGTGGTAGGGGGTGAGAATGATGGTGGTAGGGGTTGGGGATGATGGTGGTGGTAAAGATAATATAGTATATATTACTCTTTCCGTTTCAAAATATAAGATGTTTTGGAGAAGTTTTTTGTTTCATAATATAGGATGTTTTCAAGTTTATATTATGCAGTATTGTTTCTGATTGGTTGAACTTGTTAAAAGTAAAGAATTCTTAAGCTTTAGTTAAAACATCGTATATTTTGAAACGGAGAAAATATATTTTATATAATGTATATTAGCTTTTTATCGTTAGAATAGTTAGTTGTTGAATTATAGTTTTTTTTTTGTTGGTTATAGAGTGCAATTATCATATTTTATTCCCGTGTCGTTTTCAACTTGCTGTAATGGGCCCTAACATAAATCAAGAACCCAATAGTAGTAACCAGTAATTATATAAATTTTATTTTTTTCCCGAAATGTTACAACATTTTATATATAAATTAAATCAAAACATTTTTGATAAATGTCAAAAAGAATATATATTTTTAAAAATAAGGGCTTTAGCCTTTTTAAACTTTTTCTTTTATGATTTTAAGGACTTAGAATGAATTTCATATGTGATTTTTTATTTTTATTCCAAAAAATTTGATCTAAATGATATTATAAGTTTTACATTTTTTAATATTTAACAAAATTCATTTCATAACGAAAATTAAAAGGAAAAATTGTGGGTAAAATTTTTTGCTAATATTTTAAGAAAAGAATAATTTAATACTTTTCAAACAAAAATTCAAAGGAAAATTAGATTTAATATATTTTTATAAATCATCAGTTAACATATCCTGAGATTTTAAGAGAAATTTAGGAATATTACAATTAGTAAAACCATATTTTAAATTTTGAACAAGATATTTTATTTTTATTATGATTATTATTATTATATGACAAATAAACTATTATTATTATTATTATATGACAAATAAATTATTATATTGTATGTGTATATAATGTAAAGAGAACAAATCTATGTACTAACTAACATGTATAGTGAATTATTTTACAAAATACAAACGAATTGTAATACCTGAAACCAAATTATCACTAACTCCACGCTAGAATTCTATAGAACCTCACCTACATAATTTTCTTAGGCTCATTAGAGAAAACTTCAGCGTATCATTTTTAATTTTATCATTAAAATGATTCTATCTATTAAATTTTTTTTTATCTATTTTATATTTGTTTTTTTGTAACAAACACATAATAATTGTTGGTAAATATGGTGTTACTACGGTAAAGAAAAAACCATTAAAAAAAAAATTTAATATATTTCCAATCTAAAAGTTTAGTCTTTCAGCCTCGACAGAAGAACGTATGTGATAAGCTCCTTCTCTTTGAAGGAGCCGCACTTATAATGTCTTCATTAGAAAGAAGATAATTATTATATTATTAAAAATTGATTAAAAAATTAAGAAAAAAATAGAGTAAAAAAAGGTTAAGTTGTAGTAAAATATTAAAATTAAATGAATAACTATATTAAAAGAGATCCAAAACAGATAGTTTATTATATGAAAAAAAATATAAATAGTAAAAAAAAAAAAAAGTATACGTCTCTGTCTAATAAAATAAGAAGAAAAGAAAATGTCACCAAAAGAATAACAAAACTTCGGAGACGACGTGGAAAAAAAAAACGTAAATAAAGATCATGAATTGATAAATCAATTCAATTCACACTGGTTAGACTGAAGCAAGTAGCTGCACTTCTCAATTCATTCTCTCCAATTTCATCAATCTGTTCCTTCAACGTTTCACCAGAGCTGCAACCACCACCAAACAATACTCATATTCAATCATTATATTTCTTATTAAATTTTCACACTTTTAAAATAAGAAAATGGAGAAGAAGAAACAATCACATACCTTGAGGCATACGCTTCTTTAGAATCCGCAAATGATTGCCTATCGTCGATGATTTCAAGAAACTGATGGATTTCGTCGTATTCATGAGCATCATCTTCTTCTTCTTGTTGCTGATGATTTGATGCCATTTGCAGATTAACGAGCTGTGATTGTATTCCCATTACACCGCTATCGCTCTTCATCTCGTGACAGCTCTCGTTTTGATTGTTGAACCCTCCTCCGTTGTTGTCGTTATACATAAATCGATTATGAACACCCCAAACATTATTATTGTTTGTCATAATCTCCTTGCCCGAATCCGTATTATAAGCAGGAGGACTATAGCCATTGTTATTGACCTCACTACAACTATAAGTGTAAGACATTTGGGGCTGTTGTGTTTCAGATACGGGCAACGGACTAAAGAATGGGGCTACCACATTGCTTTGGTTATTGTTAACGTTAAGTCCCATTCCTAAATCTAGCTGCGATGTTACATCATCCTGTTGCTGCTTATTATCAACACCAACACCAAGGTCATTAATCATAATCTGATTATGGTTTTGCTGGTTTTGACCATCGTTTTGAGAGCGATAGAGTTGTAGCTGTGAATTGACAGCTTTGAGTTCTTCTTCAGCGAGCCAAATCATGTATTGAAGCTGTTGCGTGACGCCGAGGCAACCGTGGACAGGGGAACGGTCACGGACATAAGACTGGAAGATGATAGATTTCATAGCTTCGGGTCTTTGAATTTCGTCGAGTCTTTCGAGGATTTTGACGATGCTTCTAACGCCGAATAGCCTGTGAACGTTTTGGAACAGTTTTGGCTGTTCAGCGGGGAAGTAAGGCGCGAGGGGGCAGTCCGCGGCGCAGCGTCTACGTTGGTATTTGCATGCGGCACAGGCCCCACTCGTGCCGCCTTTAAGAGTCATCAAAACAACGAGAGCGATCAAGAGGAGATCCAAAAACCTCTCCAGTGACCCTTTGTGGATGTGTTTACGTGGCTCATTCGATGGGAACAGAACAAGAAACTAGACAAAAAAGAAAGAGATGGAAGGATTTTGAAAGAGACGTGTGTGAGTTAGTGTTTGTGTGTCAATGGTTTTTGGTAATTGAGAAGGGAAGAAGGAGATGCAGTCTGGTATATAAGCCGGATTTTGCTGAAAGTAGAGACGACTCAGTAAAATACAGATTAATATTAAAATTAAAAACGTTTAACGATATTTTAGGGGGAGATTTTTTTATGATTTGTTTTTTTTTTCTAAGAATAGTTAATTTTGTTTTTACTTAATAGAAAAGCATAAAATCTTACTTGTTTTATTTCTTTTTTTAAGTTTTGGATTGGATCATTTTTTTGAATTTTGTCGTGATCATCTCACTATTACACAAATTTTTGGGTCAATTTATGTAGGTTTTAAATTGAATTAATTGTTTTCAGTCTTATCACATAGTTGAACCAGACAAAAATTTAAGTTATATTTGATCGAATTTTCATAAATTATTTCTTTCTTATATACATTTGTTTTTTTATCCGAATACTTCTATTTGAGTTGTTATGATGAAGTTAAATTCTCAATTATTCTTAATTCCTTTTATAAAATATAAACGTGTACGTTGAACAATGTAAAGAAACGTATGAATTTGTTTTTTTAACTTCGGACATAAAATGATAAAACACATTGTTGGAAAAAGAAGGAATTATCATTTTTTATTTTCTCGAAGGTCGTATAGATTTATATGAACATATAATGCTTTAATTTGACGATGATTTTGCCAAAGATTATACTATAAATGACATCTTCTAAAACCTCTTCCACTGAAAACACTATTGCTTAATCTTAAAGACAAAATCTTCTTCCCCATCCATCCTCTCTTAGAACGACTGGGATGAGTAAATCACACATTCCATTCCTCTCCAGTTTCCCATTATCAAAAAATAGTACTTACTTTCTTTGCAGTTTGTACTTGGGCGATCTCCAAAATTGTACCAACGTAACTCTCTACTTGCTGTTTTTTTTTCCTTTTTCTTTTTCTCAACGTTTCTTTTCGTAGAGAAGAACCTGTGGTTGCAAGTGTCCTCTCTCACACATAGAAAGTACATCACTCCAGCTACCGATAACCTGAAGATATTACATCAAATGAGGTGACATAATGTTTGACAAATGTATCTGCCTGCAAAGTCCGGTGTAAATGATAGTATTACCTTGACAGTTTGGTCATCGTACATGATCCACCGATCGTGCTCATGACTATATGTAAAGCAATGATAATGCTGTCCATAATAACAAACCTGGAGTTGCAGAAATAGCAACAACAACAAAAAAAGGCCGTGAGGGTAGGTTCAAAGCAATGAAAACACAAAGTACAGCCGGTTTCAAGTTTGGGACCATTTTCCTGGTAATATCACTGGGAAAAGGAAGAAATTCGTACCACGGAAACTAAGCTATATGTGCTCTTAGGGTCCAAACCACGGTACATGATGCTGATATCTATCTCTGTATTCAAGGCTGCAAGAGTAGCTGCTATGTCTTCTACAGTCTCACATGTGTTTTGCCACCCTAAAACTGCCAGTCCCAGAATAATTGGTATCAAGACACAAATATCAGTGATCTGAAAAGTTTACATCCATCAAAACACTAAATCCAAGTTTTACCTGTAGTAAAAACATGTGGTGGAGTGGTGAGAATATGGTGGATATGGTTCGGTTTCCCACACCCGCCAGCTTCGGGATCACAGGCTAGTTGATGGTTCATCTCGACAAGATTTAGAAGTTCCTCAAAAGATTTTTCAGCGCATGTAACCTATTAGACGTAAAGTGGGACAAAACCAGAGTGAATTATCTACTAATATGCATGAAAACGCAAGTCTAATGAACACTCATATGCTACCTTCATGGTGCGTAGGGCACTAGCATTGATGTTATGGAAAAAGGAAGTGTATTTCATGTGTCTGGACTCCAGACCACAGCTGTAGCAATTCAGTTGCTCAAAAATATCCATTCCAAACAGAGAATGGGCAATACATGTGCGATTGACACAGTCCCATGAACCCGTACTGTTGCTCTCAGCAGATTCTGTGTCAGACACGCTTGAGGTTTGTGCAAATGAGCGATGAAGGCAGTCGAAGATTACAGCCAATACTTCTGAAGCATCGTTCATCTGAGCCTGTACACCATATCACATTCAAGTTTAAGAACCTTATGAAAACAGAAAGTTTAGTCGTGTAAAACCAGAGATCAATTGCTCTTTACCTCTTGAAAAAAACTGCTATCTGGATACAAGTTACTCAAAGCAATCCTTAGAGATGAAGGAGCCACAGGTTCTTTTCTTGTTTGACTCGAAGCAGCGCTTAAAGCAGTAAAAATTTCATACAAAGAGCAAACAACACAGGGATCTCCCACGTGATGGTGCTCTAGTGTTGAACTCTGCAAGAACTCAGCGCGAAACATCCCCAAATTCCATAGAGACTAAGATCATAACCAAAAAAAAAAAAGAAAATCAACATATGGAAAACTTTTAAGCTGGAAAGTATAGACACTAATACCCAAGAAATCAAACAGTTTATGAGAAATCAAGTATCGAAGGTTACCTGTATGATAACATTTAAAAAGCAATTGTATTCGCCAACTTCATTCTGAAGACCAGTGCCAAATATGGCAACTCCGGTCGAACTCGGAGATTTCATTGTCACATCAGATAGAACCCCATCATTATTTACTTCCATAGGTGTCCTCAAATATGAAGTCGTATTTCTACCTCCTTGGTACACGTCTGGGTTTAAACAAAATTTTATGGTGTCAGATGCTTCATATCGAGGGGATTTATCACCCCAAAATTATCACAGAACAAATATGTTGAAAATTTTGAGAGAAAGGTAGAAGAAGGTGTCCATAATAAAATAAAATAAAAACAATTGTTTAAGACATCTATACAAATATGCCTACAAGTATCATATAAAAAAAGTGTCCTGAGATGGAGATAAGTGGTATATACTATAACCATTCTCCATACATATGACATAGTCAGCCAGACATAATATATAAACAAGGATGGTTGAAAACCTACCAAGGCTTTGACGTACTGCCCTTTTAAGGTCAGCTTGAAACCTTTCTTCTTCATCGTCTTCAGCTTGTAATTGTCTTAATGTCTTTGTTCCCGCATCTACATCACCAGGATAACATATTAAATGAAAGGTAAATGAAACTAGAGAAAAAGTGCTAGAAATTAGTGCAAATACTGTCATTCTTTGTTGACAGAAACGAAAAGTCAAGACACTTGTTACACATGCATATTTAAATTATTTCATTAGTTTCTACAGATAAAAGCAGTTTCATTAGTGCCTTAATGGTCTTCCCAGGAACATCTAATAAAAGTTTGAATTATCAGTAAGCTGATGAAAACAAAGCTAGATCCATATCAGATCATCTATCTACACGTCACGATTATTTATGCTTTAAAAACAATGACACAGAGAAGAATCAAAAAAAGTCTAACCACCATTGCTACGTAGAGTTTCAGATTGTCCCTCACTTTCGGTGCCTGACCTCTCAGATTTACAATTCTCGCTCCCAGAAGGTGTGACCTGATATTTTCCATCAACTAACTTGTTTGAAGCTTTTTGGCGTCTACCTCTCCGCCCGGTGCGTTGATCAGATTGCAGAACACCAGCGGGAATAGCTACGCCAACACAAAAAAAAAAAAAAAAAAAAACACAATGTAAGTGCTACAGAAAGGCAGTAGACACATAATTTCATAGTTGAAGATCAGAGCTAACCTTCTTGGGAATTTACATCCTGCATAGCAGAATCAGATATCAAACAATGATTTGTCGCTGTGATAACACCATTTATATTCACTTTGGCTAATTCCAAGTCGTTATGTATTCCATTCCTTTTCTCCTGGTAAAGCAAAGAAACCCAGAAATTAATTTCAAGTGATGATAAACAGAACCACAACTCCACAACCTTGTCACTCTATTGTTACCTGATTTATGGATATTCCGTGTTCTTGTAAATCTAAATCATCAACGAAATTTTCTATGCGATCATTATACACTTCCTCTGTCACATTTATCGACACAAAAGAGCTGTATTTCTTTTTCTGTTCTGCGATGTGCTTCTCCTTAGCTTCATTCTCAATTCTTCGTTGATACTCAAGAGTTTTTTCAAGCTTCCTCTCCTCTTCCTCTAGTTCTATACGGCGTCTATATTCCTCTTCCTCTTCATTTAAAGCTTCAACGGCTTCAGAAAAAACATCAGCCTCTGAATGATCACCAAAAGATGCAACAGAAGGGTGGCTGGAACAAGAAATCAGCAGGAACATCAACGGCAGATTATTCACCACCAACATTTATAAAACAAAGATTTTCCAAGTTACACCATCTTAACTAAAAACTATTTATAAAGCAGATCATCACCTGTGTTTAATTGAATCATCGTTGAAGCGTTGGTCGTTCCCAGTAGTAGCCTATAACAAAACATTAGAACTAGTTACAAATAGAGACAAGAAATAACTAAAAGGCAGACTACAGATAAGTTCAAACCTTTAAATCCTTTAGTTTTCTCGTGTCTTTAATCTTTTTCTTGTCCTTGGACTTTTCGAGCATGTGTTTTGAATTATCATTTCTTCCTCGAGTCTCCTTCGTAGAATCAAGAGCGAGCTCAACAAGTAAAGCTTCTCTTGCAGCATCAGACTTCTCAGTGGCATCTTTCTCTGCCAACGCCTCCAAATGTGCCTGGCAGAGAAAGTACCAAGGTCTAAAGAATTAGAACCTGAAAGAACACAGCATCCAAATGGAAGAAAAAGGAACAAGGTTTAAAGAGTTATCCTTACCCGCATGTAGGACTTCATTAAAGGTAACAATACTATCTGATAATCGTTGGAGGAAACTGGTCCAAGTCTTAGCTCTGATTGCTGCATCTCAGTGACAATTCGCATCATTTGCGCGTCGATCTTGCTAAGCTGCGATAGCACACGTGCAGGGTATTTTTAAAGCAGAAAGGCATTTATTAATTATCCCAGTAGTGTTGCGTAAAGATAGAAAAGGTTACCTCTGCAGACAACTGCTCTTTTTGTTTCTGGATCGCAATCTCTATAAAACTGTCAGCCTCATGTAAGGAATCCTTCATCCCCCATTCATAAGCTTCACCAGATTCCAGATCACGTAGCTGAGAACTCATGCTTCCATATGATTCTTCATATCCAAATTGATTGTAGTTAAGAGATTCTGCATCTTTCAATACGTTTGTTATGGCATCTAACTCAAACCTACTACTCATAAACACCAACCCATGGTCACTCTTATTTAGCTCTTCTCTTCGTTTCCTAAGCACAGTTTCATAGCTTTCATGCGTAAAGTCTGCTGAAGTCTCCCTCTTCCGGCTTTCTTCAAGACAAATGTCCACAACAGTTTGCAGTGCTCCCTCATAGCTTACGTGTTCGCATTTTCTCTCGCAAAGGTTCTGCAAGCGACTCAACTCCTTTTCAAGAATCTCCATGATCTCCAGCCCTTTGTTTGTTTTTTCTTCCATTGTGTGCATCCATGACACAATTTGCTCCCCGCTAGAGGGTCCTGTGAAGATCCATGAAAGAAATCCATCCGCACCAGAAGACACATTATCCCCATTAGCAATATCTCTGGAACTTGCTACAACTACATTATGCAATGCTGAGCCCATAAATTTCTCTTGTATGCACTCAGTGCCAAGCAATTTTTCATCCAGAAGAAGACATGAACCTTCAGCATCAAAAAGAATCTTCTCTGTAACTTCACGACCAAGGTCGCCAAAATTAATTTTATCATTGGGGTTACTTTGTTCAGAATATCGACTCAATCCACAGGCCTGAGATAAGTCATGCAGAAATCTCAGAATTTTCCCGAGTTGGGAAGCTTCCAGAAAACAGATGCATATGGGTGACTGGTTCAAGCTTCGATTTACGAATTGCGAAGCAGAGGGTATATTCTGGAGTTCATCCACGGTAAATTGTATCACCTTATCATGATGGCTGGCAGCTAAATATTTGTGTCTGATAAGTAGCTCAAAGGCTGCACGGATTTTCATAAGGAGCTTTGCGCGTTCAGGATCATCAGATATAGGCCATCCATCAGGAGGAGGAAATGCGATCGACAGCTTACACTCTTCAGACTCATTCTCATTACAACCGTTGCAAGCATCTCCAAGGCTTTCCTTCTCTGGTGAAGTATCATTCCATGCATCCTCGAAGCAGTCGTCACCATCTTCCATATTATCGCCAGGGTGAAAGTCATTAAACTCAGATTTTTGGATTCTCTGCTGACTGCGAAGCAATTCCACTGCAGCAGAGAGATCCAATGGTTTCCATGGGAAACTAAGAAGTATATCAATCCTATCAGTGGCGAGAATCTGAGGCAGAACCATTTGCATCTTAGGTACGACATTATCCATGTGCACCTGCACAATGTGCTGCATATGAGCTTCAGAATCCATGAACTTTTCACTACACCTGCAGCAAACCAAGAAACTCCAAGTCTTGTTGGCCTCACAAAAAGACAGTGCTTCACTTATAATCTCATTTGCTTGCCCATCCTTTGAAGCACTAAAGTGACTCTTAAGATCACTAACCTTAACTCTAAGCAATTCTTTCTTCATTTCTTCGCTCATAGAATCCCAGTACGACCTAACCCGATCCCTTCTGTCCGCTGTGGAGCCGTTTTTCCTAGCATTTCCATGCTTTCTCCTCTCCCCACTTCTCTGCCCTAATGTTTGATCTGATCCCTTTTTGTCAACATTCTCCGACGGGGAAGATTCTGAGTTCTGCTGTATCAACCTAGCTGCAGCTACCCTAACTTCAACCTCCTTCCTTAACTCTTCACGACTCTTGGTAGCTTTTTTAATCTCGTTAGGCCTCCTGGTCTGAACCAAGTTACTCTCAATAGGATCCTCAGCCATTCTCCTGATGGGAATCAACCGAAACTTGTCTTCACCTTTGCCCAGGTTACTCATCCAAGTGGACAACGAACCAATGTTAGACTTCTGTATGAGAGACCTGAGCTCATCCTGAACATGTGCAATACGAGCCTCAGGTGTCAATATCTTAAGCTGAGTCTCATCCTGAAGACTCTCTTTAGCAGGATCAATAGGATTCTCGATGGAGAGAGCACGTTGGCACTCTTGCACAACTTCGTCGTACTCTCTCTTGCCATCGTTGGCAGCGTCGTAAAGCAAGTTGGCATAGAAATGCCCAAACTCAATCGAATCGGGAGAGAGCTCAACAGCTTTCCTAGCAG